>NW_027496943.1:0-88101 GCF_021521415.1 Bidens hawaiensis | reverse complement strand
TCCATGAAACAAAATAAGAGTGAATAACAAAATAGATGATACAAGAAACTATAAAATTAAAGCATTTAAAAGCTAACCAACCAACATTCAACACAATAAACTAAAAAGTGTATCAATACAACTATACATATACAAATAACCAACCAAATCACAAATGTTCCAAAATTCACCAAACACATCACCAAATATTTCCCAAATGTTCCAAACATCGCCAAATCACTAATCAACTTTTGAAACTAACTAAGTAGCTTCATTGAAGTCATATTCAAATCTGCACTTATCACCAATCTGTATTTCATTTTCCAACTTGAAATTTTTCCATTTTGGTAACCAATATCTGAATTTCAGGTCCGACAGTTCACCATGAAGTCTCATTTTTTTACGACCTTCAGGATTGACCAAAGTGATTGGCATTCCATCATAGGCATCAATCTTGGTGGCAATGTGATGCGGAAGACGCTGTGAAAAGCAAATTTCAAATATACTTGTAAATAAAAAAGAAATTTAAAAATTCAATTTACCAATTTCTTGGTGACGTTCATGTGGAAGAAGATTTTAGAGTCATCATCTTGCTCATCAAGATGAATTGGGTTTTGGGAGGAACTACCTTGATTGCTTAATTGATAGTTGAGAAACAGCTGATTTGAACCAGGAAGTATAAATTCTATGCCATCTTCATGAAAAACAATAATATGAAATGTCTTATCTGATATGATTTCAAACACAACAAACGAACCACCTTTCAAGTTGGTTTGTTTAAAAACCTCAATCCATCCATCCTCTAGCCTACAACCCATTCCATCCCAAAGACTTGAAACTTTAAACATATATCTATCTGGAGCAATAAGCTCGAAAAGCGAATTCATATAATTGTCACAAAATTCTTGAATCACGTACCACTCAGGGAAATCCTATTAAACATGTTAATTAAAAGACATTTGAGTTTGGAAACAATCATTAAAAACAGAAATTAAAACTTACCAAGTAACGGACGTGTCGGTTTCTGACTGGAATACATATCATAGTACCGGATTGATCATTTACGTTTCTTTTGAAAGTAAACATATTCAACATAGATCTTGATTTAAGCTCAAAAACAACATATGTTCCAGCTTCTATACAACATTCTCTGATTAATTCAGTCCAACCGGTTCCAAAATAAAAGTCATCAAGTACTTTGATTATAACAAAAGAAAACGTTCTACCACTTTGATCATAAATCAAACAACAACCGGTATTCGATTTCATGTCAGCAAACATTGGATGAACAGCTTTAGGAATGAGCTATAAGTAACACAAAAAATGTTCTTAGAATGTATATGTTGCAAAACTGTAAAATTTTTCATAAAAAAAAATTAAACAGATAACATTAACATACCATCTTACTCATGGAATCGCTGTCGATATCTACCAGGAACTTAACTCCATCATTGAGACGTGGCATTTTTATGTTCTTACTAGGATAAGAGATGTCTACGAATTACAGTAAAGCGAAGTAGAAGTCGATTTAGGGTTTTGAAGTTAAAAGGGTTTTGAAGTTAAAAGGGTTTTGAATTTTGGTTTTATTTATTTCTACATATTTAATTATATATATATTTTGGTTTTTGTTTTATAACTTTTTAAAAATAGTATAAAAACATTTACTTTTAGTTTTTTTACTAACATTCCGGTATTAAATGTCGTTAAAAGTTGAGTTCGTTTAATAAATCGTATTTTTTAAATAAATTTAAAATTTTATCCATTGTTGAAGTATTATCTTAATCGTTAGTAAGATTTTCTGGATAAGATTTACAACTTCGTAATAGAGAAGCTCATAACATTCTAGTGTTATCATTATCATATGTAGTTTTGTATCATTATTATCTTCTAGGTTATCATCATCACCATATGTGTTATGATGATGATCAACATCATAAAGTTATCATCGTTTAAATGAATTGAACATCGGGAGCGGTGTTGTTAAGATAACACCACAAAAAGTACATGAAGTGTTGGGGATACCAATGGGTAAGATTCCTGTTTTAGGCAAGAGTAGACCAAGATTGGGGGAAGATGTTACTACAGATTTGTTCAAAAATCAATTCCCGACAAATGCAAGAATAAGTATAAAGCATGTGAAAGGCAAACTGGCCGCGGATCATGGAGTTGGTGAACTGTTTAAGATTAATTTCCTTGTGTTTTTCAACACCTGTATAGGATTTGTGACAAAATCAACAACAGTCAATCAACGATTCATCGCCGCAATTGATAAAACCTCGGATATTCCAAATATGGACGGGTGCAACTATGTTATTGAAATATTGAAAACGACAAAGGAAGAATGGAGAGGTATCAACGTTCAATACAACAGTCCGATCACCTTCCTTGTGATGCTTTACACACATGAATACCAGAAAAAATATGGTCCATTTGGGACTCCCGTCACAACGCCTGCAGTTAACTACATAACAACAACTACTCTTAATAAGATGGAAAAATACTTGGAGAATAATGGTCCTCCCTTAGAAGAAGATGCTACTGAGGTTGCTGCTGCTGCTGTGACGTTTAGTGTTGGCGGGAAAGGGATTGATGCGGCTGCTGCTCCTGTGACCGTTAGTGCTGCCGGGAAGGGACTTGATGAGACTGCTGATGCTGCTGTTGCTGATACTGCTGCTGTGACAATTAGTGCTGCTGGGAAGAGACTTGATGAGACTGCTGCGGCTGCTGCTGCTACTGCTGCTGTGACGGTTAGTGCTGCCGGTAAGCCTGGAGTTGAAGAAAACACTGCAGCTAAGGAGAAACAAGAACATGGTATTAAACTTGTTATTTTCTTTTAAAAAACTCTCATATATCTTATCTCTACATGCATTTTATGTAATACAACATTATATGTAATTAAAAATTAGATGGTCAAAGTGCATCTAAAACAGATAATGCCGATCAAACATCTGAACAAGATTTGGATGATTATGTAAGCGATTATTCACCTTTAAGTTTGCAAATGTCTATCGTGCTTGTTGACTATTATTTAACTCCATTACCACTGGCTGGGATAAATTGAAAATGTTTTTAAATTAACAACAACTATATTTTCTTTTTATAGTCTTGGAATAAGGCAATGGATAACAAGTTGAAGAAATTTGATAAAATTTGCTCCGAGATTAACGAGTTGGTCCGTCAAGGAAAGGATAGACATCCATCAAATGAGAATATCTTTGCTAGATGTTGTGAATGGGAAAACAGATTCACTAATAATGTGGTCCCTAAAACACAAGATTCAGATGTTGGTGTTGGTGGTCCAGTGGCTGCTCTAAAAGGTATTTGGGCTAAATTAATTATTAGTATAATTAAAACGCTCTTAAAACACTTATGATGTTATTTCAAACTTATTACATCTGTGTGATGCAGTTGATTCAGATGTTGGTGTTGGTGGTTCAGTGGCTGCTCAGAAAGGTATATTATATATGTACCAGCTTAATTATATACCAGCTTAATTATAATCACAGTTGAACATATTACATCTTTGGCTGTCGTAAAAAATGATGCAGGTCAAGAAAACAATGTCTCATGCGCAGATATTGATTTAATACAGTGCTTGCGACATTAAAAGAGGGTATTTAATTATAGTTACAATTATTTTAAATCAAATTTAAAATGAGTTGTTTTATGTTTAACAGTTGAAACATGATTGACAACAAGTGATAACCTCATTACACTGAACTCTCCATATTTTCTGAGAGAGGTTGACGTATCCGCTAGTGTCACAGAAGATGAAAAAAAATACTTTCAGAGTATATATTTTTTTGTCTTGAAGACATTTGGGAGGAGGTCTACAAGTCCGCTCACACAGAATCGTACAAGGTGGTCTTTGAAAGTTTCTGTCCTGGCATTTATATAGCCACCAATGCAATGGATGCATTCGTTGAAGTAATGAACTATGAAGAAAAGAAAAAATCTGCAGCATCACCGTTCAGATTCTTTGCTACAAGCACTGTGCTGGTACAAATTAATCTATTTTGCTTGTACTATTAGAAAACGCACAATAAATGCTTTAATCATCTGCATTTTAATTATTATACAGACAAGTGACCATTATGCTGAGTCAAGGGGTTACACAGACAAAGAAAGACTGGATGAGTTTTCAGACAACATCGAAACACAAATGGCAAGGAGTGGAATTCTATCACTCAATGAGGTTGCTATAGTGCTCGTGCCAATTCTACAACGCGATCATTTTTTTGTGGTTACCTTCAATCTTCAAACAGGAGTGATAGAATTACTTGACAACAGTGCAAATCAAGAAATACCAGCTGATGCAAAGTTTAAAAGCTTAGAAGAGAAATCAAAAGCAATTATAGAGAAATTTGAAGAAAGATACGGAAAGGCTCCTGATACACTGGTAAACATATATACCTTTAACCCAAAAAACATACATACCAATTATAAAAATTGTCAAAATACTTAAATTGCTTTATATTTTATGTAGAGAAACGTCTTTTGCATGTATCTTAAAACAATCAAACACCACATTGCTCAGAAAATCCAAGTAGCAACAATCAATAGATTGAAGATGACATGGAGAACAACAAGTAATGGAATAGATTGTGGTATTTTTGCTATGAGACACATGGAGAAATATGATGGGAAGAGACCATGGGGGTGTAATCTCAAAAAGGAAGGCCCTATACAACAAAGACAGCTAAAATCGTTGAGGTCAAAGTATTTGTGCAAAGTCCTCCTCTCTGATATAAACCGACACAGAAATACTTTTATCAAGAATACACTGCTATTCCAAGAAAATGACGACACTCGTTTAACCGGAGAAGAGTTGATTGATGAACTTAAGAAAAGGCAACAAAAAATTTGAATGATTTCAAAACTGACTGCTATGTATTTTAAGATACTTGTTATGATATGGACTTATGGAGATCTCTAGTCGTCTGTTATCAGTTTGTAATGCACTTTAAGATAATAGTTACATGTTGAATCAATGTTCTAACACAAACATAAAAATTTTATTATTACCAAAACACACATATAAACACACCATCACAAACATACAAATTTTATTACTACTAATCTCTGAGTGACATAAGAAACTTCAACTTCAATTCCATTGAGCAATTCAGTTCAAGAATTGCCTTGCCCAAAAGTTTTAACTCGTCAAGCTCTCTCTGTCCTACATCAACCATAAACAAAACAACAAGATCTCGGATACAACTAGCGGGCATCCGAGTAAGAACTTTTGTAATGAGATCCCTGGCATCCAAGCTATTGCTAGTCTTTACAAATTCTCATGAGGGCAGCCTTGTAGGATCTGGATGATGATGATGATGATGACGAGCAATCCATTATTAACTAAAAAAAATAATTTAAAAAATTATGTAGGTATATGAGTTTCACAAATGTGGTGTAGGTATATATAACCAAAATGCTCATAGACAAAACAAAAGGGTGTCCCACGCATGGGAAACGCATACGGACGAATAGTAATCTGTAATAAAAAAACAAAAGGGTGTCCCAAGCTTGGGAAACGCACTGGACGAATAGTAACTGTATTAAAAAAACAAAAGGGTGTCCCACGCTTGGGAAACGCACCAACTTGTCTCATGTGTTTTTGTTTAATCTAGAGATTACTTGTATTTATATCACCTGTCAGAATTAATTTATCATAATTATACTCACCTGTCAAAAATGCCGGGAAAAATATTATGGTAATGATAGCCTACATTAAAGTTAAGCTATATCTTACTAGATCTTACTATATCATACTACAAATCAAACTTAACTACATTAAGTTTGGTTATTCAATCACACTAACAGTTTCAGAAAGATAATCAAAATGAATTCTTCTGAGAAAACCGTGAAGGCCATAGTGAAAAAAATGATGGATTTTCAGAAAGAGAAAGACAACTCTTTGTTGAAGAAAGTCAAAGCGATTAGGGCTACACTCGCTTGGGAAAAAACAAAGACCATCCACTCCTGTAACCTCATGTTGTGGGAAGACGACATTGAGTTTCGAGCAATGGTTGCTGATTATCAGCAACAACAGTCTGAATGCTACAACTCAGTGTGTGAGACCCTGGTTGACACCATAACTACGGTGTCATCCAACATAAGTTTTAAGGAGATGGGGGCGGAGACTGTGGACAAGGCGGAGTGATGGTGATGTTAGCTTTGCTGGTCTTGGTTTTTTTTGTAATGTATTGTAATTAATGGTACTTTTTGTATGGCATCTTTTGATGAATGGTAAATATATATTATCTTAAAATACTTTCTTAACATGTTTTATGTATTGTAATTAATGGTACTTTTTGTGATGCATCTTTTGATGAATGGTAAATAGGGATTAATGTTTCTCATCTTTCTTTGTTAAAAATGCGTGTAATCAATTAGGTTAAAATATGTTATATAATTGTTCAAAAGAGTCTATTACGCTTGCAACCCGCTACTGTACAAAGACATATATAAATATCCTAAAACGCTAGTAATACGCATGCGTACAACAACTCCTTTCTAAACCCTCCTATATATATATACTTATATGTCTAGTTTTGTTTTCAATAAAAACTACTTTTTCACCAAGGAAGAAATCTCATCCAGGACCACCACATCCAGTAACAGAAGCAATCGATCTCAGGTTTATTGTTTTTGTGGTCAAGAAGCCATTCAAAGAACATCAAGCACCACCAAAAATACAAGTTGGAGGTTCTACAATTGTGCATCTCAGGTTAGCGAGATTGCAAATAAAGTTGGAATTTATCTACAATTGTTGACCATAAACCCTATATTTTTTTCAACTTAGGGCAAAAAATGTGATTTCTTTATAGATTGTGTTTCGTCCACAAGATCTGATGTGTGCACCAGATGTACAGACATAATTCCTATCTTGATAAGGGCAAATAAGTCATTAGAGGATCAACTTGCAAGGATTGTAGCTTCAAGGATTGAATCAGAAAAAAAAGTGAAGATATTGTATTTTATTTGCTTCTTGTTGTTTTTAGGGCTTTTAATTAGTTTTGTAATTAAAAGCTAAGAAACTTTGTTATGATTTTAGACCAGCTATTATGATGTATTTTTTATGTTTCTGAACGCATTTAAAGGCTTACTGAGTAGTTTAGTTTGAGTGTTTCCGTAGTTTAGTTTGAGTGTTTCCAAAATCACAGTGTATTTACTTCATTAAAAGGAGGTTATTATAATATTTCATTAAAAAGAGGTTATTACCAAAAATCAATAAAATATGTTCCCTCCTGAGTTTCGAACCCGCGATATTTGCAATCTATGTTTAATCACAAGCGCCTCAACCATTTGAGCTACACCCTGAAAACGTAATAGAACCTCTTCTAATATTTATATAACGAAATTTAGAAGTTTAAAATTTTCATTTTTACCCGTCAATTAATCGAGTTATCTTGTGGAAGCCTCACAAATCAATTAGTATTGACCAAATAAAATCTCACAATCTCACCAAACCCTAATAAATGATCTGCTAGTGTATTTATCGAACTCTCATCAATCTCAATCCTATCAAACAGCTTCATTAATCTCAGGTGAGCACCAAATATTTTTGCTTTTAGTCAGTTACATTTATTGGCGTTAATTAGTATATATATATATATACATATGTATTGTTGATGACACAGTTAATAAAAAAATTCTTGGAAGATGGATAAGTCTTGGATGTCAGTATGCGACAGGTGCAGTAAAGCATATAGAGATGGTGTTAAGTCATTTCTACATTTTGCAGTTCGTAATTGCAAGGAGACATCACCACCAATTTCTATTTCATGTCCATGTGTTCGGTGTGTGAACCACGTATCTCTTAGTGTAGACGAGGTAGAACATCACTTGTACAGGTTTGGAATTGATAAGAATTATACTACTTGGATAAAACATGGAGAAGCCGACACCAACATTCCAACTAATTATGTTGATAATACCGGGTTTGCCTGCACCTGCATTCCAACTAATTATGATAATAATACTGGGTTTGTTGACACCAACATTCCAACAGATGCCTGTGAAACTGTAGAAATGGTAAATTCTACAAAAAGACAATTTCAAAGGAGACAAGAAGTATCAACAGTTTCTACAACTACTTGTTGATGCTGAGAAGCCCCTATATAAAGGATGTCTTGACTTCACCAAGTTGTCTGCATTAGTACAACTACTCAACTTAAAGAGCAAGCACGGGGTATCTCTTAAGTTCGTTGATGAACTTCTGAAATTGTTGAAAAAGATGCTACCTGCAGATAACAAAATGGTAAATAATATGTATGAGGGCAAAAGGATGATGAAGGCAATGGGCTCGGGATACGAAAAGATACATGTGTGTATCAATGACTGCATTATTTACTATAAGGATTACAAGGATTTGGAAGCATGTCCAGTTTGTAACAAGTCAAGGTGGAAGGTGGATGAGAAGACTAATAAAACTTACATAAAAACGCCCGCTGAGGTACTGTGGTACTTTCCCATTATTCTACGATTTAAGCGCCTCTTTCAATCAAAGACCACATCAGAGAATTTAACATGGCATGCCACGAGTACCAATAAACCCGGTGTTTTACGCCACCCATCAGATTCACCAACATGGAAAGCCATCAGTTAAGTTATGGACGATTAATGATTACCCTGCTCTTGGTACACTATGTGGTTGCCCTTACGGTGGATTCAAAGGCTGTGTGGTGTGTCGGGGAGACACCCAGTGTGTTCGACTTTATCACACAAAGAAGCAGAGTTATGCTACCCATAGAAGGTATTTATCACATGACCACCCTTTCAAAAAACAAACAAAGACATTCAACGGAAAAGAGGAGATGAGAACCGCTAAAGAGCCTATGACAGAGGAAGAGATATACGACGAGGTCAAAAACATTAACAATGAATGGGGAAAGGGATCTGAATCCCTAAGTGGGAGTAAGAGAAAAAGGGATAACACAATGCTGCAGCCATATTGGAAGAAGTTCAACATATGGTACCAACGGCTCAGCTATTGGAAGTATTTACATGTCCAACATTGTATTGATTTGATGCATGTTGAAAAGAATGTGGCAGAAAGTATTGTCGGGACATTGTTGAACATTCCCAGTAGGACAAAAGACGTATTGGCAGCTAGAAAGGATTTGGAGTTTTTAGGGATTAAAAAGGAGTTGCAACCGAAAGCAAAAGGAAACAATACAGAACTGCCTGCAGCATGCTTCACATTATCAGCGCAAGAAAAAGACATGTTTCTTGAAACACTGTATAAACTTAAGGCTCCACTAGGGTATTGTTCTAACTTCGTTAGTTTGGTGATTCTTAAAGAAAGGAAGCTACAAGGCCTTAAATCACATGATTATCACATGCTTATGCAACAGTTTCTGCCCCTTGCAATACGGTCCATCATGCCAGAACCAATGAGAAATGCTATAATCAGGCTTTGTTTTTTTTTTCAAGTCAATTTGTAGCAAAGAAATCATTGTAGAAGAGCTTGATAAGATGCAGGAAGAGCAAATAGTTACACTGTGCCTGCTGGAGAAGTACTTTCCGCCATCATTTTTTGATGTCATGGTTCACTTAACCGTGCACCTTGTAAGAGAGATAAAATTATGTGGGTCACCATGCTTTCGTTGGATGTATCCCTTTGAAAGGTGTATGAAGATTATCAAAGATTCAAAGGGCATGTGCGAAACAAAACTTATCCAGAAGGGTGCATTGCTGAGGAGAACATTGCGGAATAAACAATCGAGTTTCTGAGCGAATACCAAAAAACCATCAAGAGTACTGTTGGTATTCCACATGATAAGCATGATGATAATGGGGAGACAATTCCTGTCACATGCGTTAAATCAGTTGAAGTTTCTCCTAACCTTTTCAAGAAAGCACATTTCTATGTGCTGCAGAATACGCCTGAAATAGCGCCGTATATCGAGTAAGTATTACTAACATATATACTCTAAATTATATATATATAAATATAAATAGGGGGCAGTTACTGTACGCTAATGCCATAACGTATGGTAGTTACGCGAGACGTTCAAAGGCAAAAAAACAAAGCTAAAAACCTAAAACGCTTAGCAAACGCACCCAAAATTAATATATACATACATATATATATATATATAAATATGTATGTAAATATATATATATTAATTCACAATATATTATACTCTTACTTGCAGACAACACAAGACCTCTTTGAAAAACCAAATGCCTGGTAAATGACAAACATTGCAGGAGAATGAGCATACTTTAAAGTTTGGTGACTGGTTACCCGACAAGGTAGATCAATTTATTAAGTCTTCTATAAGTTTTAAAATTCTTTTATAGTTTCTGCAATGTAGGTGAAGAATCTAATCCTTGCAATGAAATTCAGGTTGAAAGAGAGCTAGCGGGCTCCCTAGGTTCTGTATCGGAAACCGTAAAGTGGATTGCACACGGAGCACACCGCAACGTTTATAAATTCGACTTGTACGACATCAACGGTTTTGAATTTCGTACAAAATCTCATGATGGTAGAGTTTACCAGAACAGCGGGGTTGGTGTAGAGGTGGATGACATGCACATCAAAAAAGACGTGGTGACGTATGGACAAAACTTTTATTTTGGGGTTTTGCAAGAGATATGGGTCCTAGATTATCATACTAAAAGAATTCTGGTCTTCATGTGCCAATGGGTTGACCGTAAACATGTCAAACATGATATTCTTGGTTACACGTCGGTCGACCTAAACCAATTTGGCCACAAGGATGTTCCGTTCATATTGGCCTCGCAAGCACGCCAGGTGTTTTATGTTCAAGATCAGCTGGATAGAAGAAAGCATGTTGTCCTCATGACTCCACCCAAGAATTATAGGCATTCGTATGACGAGGTCAATGAGGAATTTAGTACGGTAACTTTCCCTCATGAGGGTAATACATTGCCACTTGTACAACCAAATCAACTGCTTCGTAATGAGTCCCCAGATGATTACTGGAGGCCCCGGAAAAAGCCTACAACTATTCGTAATGGAGATAGACACCGATGTCGGGGTTGTCGACCCAGCAGTTGTGTTCGTTCGGCTAGTTAGATGTAAATAATGTTTAAATATAGTTGTGATACATGGCATCACCATTCTTTACTTTGTACTTATTAATTCAAACTAAAGAAATATTGGTTGTTTTTAATACTATTACTACTTATACGTACAGGCCGGTTTGTTGAATTCATTTCGTCTTCTGGCTATTTTGGTCAATTGGTGTCAAGTTCAAACATACATCATGTTACATCGATAAAAGTCACAATTGACTTGTAGTGTACCATAGTAAGATCAATAAATTCATTACACTCATAACTGACTCGTGCTATATCAAAGTTAGATTAATACAAAGAAAGCCCAAAAATGCATCATGTTGTCTAGGGTGTTCGGTGACAGTCATCATTTCTCGTCTGATAGTTTTGTTTCTTGCACAACCTCTATTTGGTTATGTTTCAACATACTTTTCAACAACTGTTTTCCTGCAAAACATTATCAACTCATTTTATAAAAAAAGACCGTTATGCCCTTCTTTTCACTAACCTGCATACCAAAATTGTACCCTCCAGACTTTGAAGAAGCCTTTGAACAAACAAAATTCAGTTTTGAAAAACCGCTTCCAAACTCAATGCCATTACCAGTAACCTTAGATTTAAGATTTGGTGATGGCAATGAGTTTTGGAAAGGATTTTATCAAAATCTAAGATCATTGGGAAGTTTAAGATCTGTGGAAACCTTAGATTTTTTCTGCTTGACCAAGTTTGGAATTCACATAACATATATAAAAGTGTAATAAATTTCAGTCACCAGTTTTATTGCAGTCATTAAAGTATTTGTTGTTGTATAGTTGGTTGTTGAGTGTATAACACACTATAACTGCATACTAATTACTACCTGTCAAAATGGTTTCCACACGCTTTGGAAACGCACAGAAGCTAATTAATTTTGGAAATTAATTACATTTATACCTACTACCTGTCCAAAATCTTGGAAATATATTTATGTAATGATAGCCTACATTCAAGTTAATTAAAATAAAAAAAAACTAGTATATCACACGCTTTGTACGCTTTAAATACCTGTCAGAAATCTTGGAAATATATTTATGTAATAATAGCCTACATTCAACTTAATTAAAATAAAAAAACTAGTATATCTTACTAGATACGCTACAAATCAACTAAACTACAATAAATTACTGTCTCAACTACCAAAAATTAAATTTTAGGTCTATTTTGTTATTCACTCACACTAACATCTATTTTAAAGTTAATTATAAAAAATCAACATCAACTATGCTTCAAATACGCAACCAAAATATAATAATAACATTTACAGTTAATAATAACATTTACAATAATAACATTCACATAACATATTAATACCAAAATATAATAACATTTACAATAATAACATTTACATTAATATAGAAAACCAAATTACATAAAACTAACTCATAGCATCCGATTCCATATCGGAATCTACATCGATATCCATCGGATTCGAGGCTTCTGGAGTCCTGCCAACAAATTCAGTATCCGAATCTACATCCGGATTCTCTTCTGGAGTATGAGAGGGCATGATCATCTCGTACATGCCATCCGAGGTGTAGGTGGAGTCCTTAAGCCTTTAGAGGCGAAGGATCACCTGACCACAGAATGCCCCATAAACGGACACAGCCTTGAAGTGCTCCAAGTCGTTCAACTCAATGTACGCCACCTCGATTCCCGGGACTACCATATCAATGCTGAAATAGTTAGCAGTGGGGTACCCAAGCCACCTAACCATTCGGTTAAGTTGTTGGTACGTGAAGGTTTGAGGGTGAACATAGTCCACAAACCTCACCCTTTGATTCTTCCGGACGGCGCCGGAAGAAAAGTGGAAACAAATGGTGAAAAATGTGTGGTCGTAGTAGATGGGGGCATGATCACCGGGTTTACGTACGATCCATGAAGAAGCCATTATTGGAAATAAATCAGAAGTAGATTGTGATTGTGATTGTGATTGTGATTGTGATTGGGATTGTGACCGGTATTTAAACACCATCGGAACCCGGCGGAACATATCCCTGACAATTTGAAATTGGAGGCACAAGAAACTGTAAAGGCAATGATGACGTCGCCACTAGTCAAATCAACGTGTGGTCATTAATTAGGTTTGGACACGCTTAAAAATATTTTAGTGTGACCATTTATCATTTATAGCCACACATAATAAGTGTATCTGTGACAATAAAAAACTTATAAAAAATAAAACTAAGATACTCTTTGGTCACATAAACTCGTATAAGTGGCCATTAATTACATTTGGACACACTTAAAAATATTTAAGTGTGACAATTTCTCACTTATAGCCACACATAATAAGTGTATCCGTGACAATAAAAAACTTATAAAAATAAAACTAACATACTCTTTGGTCACACAACCTCGTATAAGTGGCCATTAATTACATTACCCAAATCAAAAAATCCATTTTTTCAATTGACTTGTTATGGCCCTAACTTATTCTGACCCGACCAAACCTGTTTCGACCCACGACTCGTTTCAACCCATGACTCGTTCGACCCAACCCAATCCAACCCATTTGCCATCTCTAGTTATGATAACACAATGTTGAAAGCGAAAAATACGTTATATATTGTATCTCTATGTATATAAATCCAACATATTCTACTTTGGATTGATACTAAATTTATATGTTACTAGTCATGCATTAATAAAAGAGATAATTTCATGATGATCCCTGTTGTTTGAGCCAAATTTTAGATATCATTCTGAATGTTTAAAAGTTGCATTTATCATCTCTAACCACTTACTTTGATTTTATTGTCGGTTCAAAAATATAACTCACTTAACCTTAACCTTTGATGTTAAATGTAGCAAAAGAGGAGCACACTGTAGGTAGTTTTGTCTATTTAATGTCTTTTGTTTTCTTTTTTTAAATTTTATATCCATGGTAAACCTAGACTTCAATGCTTTTTGTTTCTCTTTTAAAAGGAATGTATGAAAAATGATGATCTATGTAATAGTTAAGTTTAATGTATATGGTTTGCCCTTTTCAATGTATGTTAAATGGTTTACCTATCTCTTACTCTTTTGGTTTCAATATATTTTTTGTAATGGTAAATCATAAAATATATACATAATTGTGACTAGAAATCAAAAATGCTATACAATGCATGGTTATATTAAAGTTTTATGGTTTACCCTTTTGAATACATAGGGATGTTCACCGTACGGTTTCAAACCGTGAAACTGCCCAAACTAATCATCGGTTGGTTTTATAGTTGGTTTTTCAACAAACTTTCGGCCGATTAGCTTCAACGCTTCTAAACTACAACAAACGATTTGGTTTACGATTTATACTAAAAACCAATTCTATAAAACCGAATCGTGAAAATTTACGGAAGAGCAATTACATGCCTCATATTCAAATCATTCTAACTCAATATATATATATATGTGTGTGTGTTTATGTGTTTTAACTAATGTGGTCTAGTAATTAACTATTGTGGTCTAGTAGCACACTTGTTAACATAAAAGACAATGTCTTCATAACTTTAAAGAAAAGAGTGTTTCTTGTAACTCTAAGTCATGTCGTCATAGTTTTAAGGCAAATACTCATCTGTCTATGCCGCATGCCACAATCACCGTAAACGTGACTTTTGAAAGGTCTCTTCTCTGTTTTAAGGAAACGACTCTTCCTTGTATTATTATCTCATCCATATTTGATCTTCTTAAACATATTTAGTAACTTGACTAAACGTAATAATCATTATAGGTCTATGACTAAAGGTTTATCATATTTAGTAACTTGACTAAACGATAACAAAATGTACTTGTTTATCATTATAGGTCAATACAATCCAAATCACTAACTATAAGCGATAGACATTTTATGCACTAACACCCCCCCTCGGATATTGTTTGGTCTTGTTGTCTAAGCAAATAGACATTCAATACTCTAACCGTACTCCCCCTCGAATATTGCTTAAACTAGGCCATCCAATGCTTCAATCATTAAGATCAAAGACCCATGAACGTTATGCCTTCCCAACATGCTTTAATAGATTTGACACTTTAGAATTCTCTATCGGCTAAAGCTTAGGTACTCTTCAATCTTTCATGAATCAATACTAAAATCTTTCCACTGCTATCTCATTCCAAATATCATCCACACACATTACTTCCAAAATGGATTCCTACACGTTACTTCCAAAATAGACATTGAAGTTTGTTGTACTTGATTCATACACTTCCTTCTCACTAACCAACCACATGGAATCTACCACATCAATATTATTCCATGTCATATCTCCATTATCCAAAATTATCTCATCAGTGTATAAGTAAAACAATGTACGAGTAACATTTAACGTGTATGTTCAATCTTCAACATGAAATCTTGTATACGACATATAACCTTATGCGCTGTATAAGTAAGTTTGACTCAGAAGTCTTACACAACATATAATTACTTATCCGTTGATGATGTACGTTGAAAACTTATGTGGAGAAAGATATCAAGCATATAAGATATACGTTGGAGTTATGCGCTGGATATGATGCATGATAATATGTTATACGGCGGATACGTACATATGAGCTTCAATCATATGGTCTTCACTTATGCGCCCCAATCTTATGCGCCGTATAAATCTAGACATGAACGATTTTTCAACTTTTTTTGTGGAGAAACTGAAGATGTACAAATCTGACACTTAAGGAAATTGTACTTAACCAAGAATATGATAATGTGTGAAAGTTTGGTAAGTTTTAAATGGCTACATCTTCTGAAATTATCTAAACTAGGTTGAAAATAGATGAAATTGAGCTTTTCTGAGTGGATTTTAAGCCATAGGCCCTGACACCAATTGAAATTCCATAAAGGATCGAAAGATAAACGTTTATGAACGTTCACGAAGATATATAATCTACAATATTATGCGCGAAAAACATAACAAAGTGAAAAACACGATAATATCTATTTAATTCTACTTTTTTTCATTGTAGCAGTGAAGTACATCGGGATATTACAATATGAGAGCAGGAACAAGTTGAACCAAAGGGAAAAATGAACAAAATAGCCAAGCAACCTATATATAGGCCTATTTGTACTTATATGCCATGTAAGATATACGGTCATAATTTATGCGCCATGTAAGTTATACGGCGTACAACTATTCCATTCCAAACATTACAATACAATCCAAATCACTAACTATTAAGACCTAATACACAAGACCTACAAGAACTAAGCGAAACATTTTTTATGCACTAGCAATCTTCCCCTTGGATATTGCTTGGTCTTGTTGTCTAAGCAAATAGACATTCAATGCACTAATAGTAACCCCCCTCAGATATTACTTAAACTAGATCATCCAATGATTCAATTGTTAAGATCAATGACCCATGAACATTATGCCTTCCCAACATGCTTTAAAGATTTGAGACTTTAGAACTCTCTGTCGGCAAAATCTTAGGTCTTCAATCTTTCATGAATCAATACTAAAATCTTTCCACTACTATTTCATTCCAAATATCCTCCACGCACATTACTTCCAAAATGGATCACCTAGCACACTTGAAATAGACATTAAAGTTTGTTGTGCTTGATTCATACTCTTCCTTCTCAGTAATCATCCACATGGAATCCACCACATCAGTATTATTCCATGTCATCTCTTCATTATCCAAAATTAGATCAATAGTGTATAAGTAAAACAATGTACAAGTAACATTTAACGTGTATATTCAATCTTCAACATGTAATCTTGTATACGTCGTATAACCTTATTCGTCGTATAAGTAAGTTTCATTCAGAAGTCTTACACAACATATAAGTACTTATTCGTTGATGATGTTCTTCGAAAACTTATGCGGAGAAAGATAGCCAGCGTATAAGATATACGTTGGAGTTATGCGCTAGATATGTTGCATGATAATATGCTATACGACGGATACGTACATATACGCTTCAAACATATGTTCTTCACTTATGAGCCACAATATTATGCGCCGTATAAACCCAGACATGAACGTTTTTGCAGCTTTTTGTGGAGATACTGAATATGTACATATCAGACACTTAAGGATACTGTTCAAACCCAAGAATATGATGATGTGTGAAAGTTTGGTAAGTTTTGAACGGCTACATCTTCTGGAATGATCAAAACTAGGTTGAAAAGAGATGTTTTCTGAGTAAATTCTAAGCCATAGGCTCTGATACCAATTGAAAGTCCGTAAAGGATCAAAAGATAAACGTGTATGAACGTTCACGAATATATCTACTCTACAATATTATGTGCGGAAAACATAAGAAGGTGAAAAACACGATAATACCTTTTTAACTCTTTTTTTATTCATTGATAGCATTGAAGTACATCTGGATATTACAATATTAGACCATGAACAAGTTAGACCAAAGGGACAAATGAACACAATAGCCAAGCAACCTATATATAAGCTTTTGGACTTATACGCCATGTAAGATATACGATGCATAAGTAATGCGCCATGTAAGCTATATGGCGTATAACTATTGCATTCCATATATTATAATACAATCCAAATCACTAACTATCAGGACCTAATACACAGGATCTAAAAGGCCTAAGCGATTTACATTTTATGCCCTAACAGATTTTACTTGCCTTATTTGTTTTTTATTTAGAGTTTTGGATTTAATTACGGTTTTTTTGCTAGCGCCTATTGTTTCTCTTTCACTTCTTCAACAAAAACAATTACTGACACTTCCATGCACTCGGCGTAGAGCGCAGGTAAACCAACTAGTTTAATCGAATTTAAATTACCCGGCAATTTACTAGAGTAAACTATAAACCAATTAAATCTTAAATTAAAAAAGTTGGAGACCCTGAGTGTTGTGGCTGTTTGAACTTGATTCGTGAAAGAACCATATATAACGCCTCCAGCTTACCTCCTCGGTAACCTAAAAGAATCCATTTCATCTACAAATAGTTGCTTTAAAATGGCGCATTGTAGCCAAGACGCGGTGGGTATTTGTACACTAGTGCTATGAAAATCCGTGAAGGGAGAGAGAGAGAGAGAGAGAGTTTAATCAGCGGTCCATTCGGGAAGTCACGCTATGATCGAAAATTGCTTTTTTTTAACCGGGCTATTCTTTTTTTTCGTTTTGAACGGCTAATTTTTTGCATTCTATAACCAAGATCGCCTATTTCATACCTTAATCCCCTTACCTCCTAACCAAAACAACATTAATAGCCATATTCTAATTAATCTACTTTACACCATCCTAAATGAGCTCATAGTCATAGACTTATAAATACCTCACTACTAACAAGATATTCATAAGTTTTACATAATTAATTACCAAAATCAAAATGTCATCATCTTCAAATCAAGATCCATAAGTTTTTTACACAACAAATTACACATGATCACATCCATACACACAAAACCAAAACAAACAAAAACATACACTCACCCACGTTTAACAGGATCAAAATTAGACACACCAATGATAGCTCCCAAAATCCCTCCAAGCACAATACCACCGGCTCCAATGCTCAACAAGAAGTTATTCAACGATGGAGTCACACCAGACGCCGCCTGTGCCACCTCAGGAACCACCATAGATGCCGTAAGAACAGCCGCTGTCAACGCGGTGACAGCGTTGTCTTTCAAAGAACTCTTAACAACCAACCGTTTCGGTTGTGCAGCCAAAGTCTTTGGAGATGAAACCTCAAGTGACAATGGGTTGAAAAAAGAGTTTGTGGTCTTTTGGGTCAATGGCATAGTTGTCATGCAAACTGCCGCCGTTGATGAATGATTATTGAGCTTATTATTACAAAGTGTAATTGTTTAGAAAACAAGAAGTGGTTTGTTAAGAGGTATGTGTTATATGAAACCTTATGTGGTTTGCAAATCTGTGAATCTGACGTGGCAGGTTCTACACTTGGTAGCGGTAGATAACCTTATCCATATATCTATGATCTATCTCTCATTTCATGTTCATATCATATAATTTTATGTGGAGAATGGTTTCTGGCCAAGTATTATTTTCTATACGGAAAGTTTTTTACATTTTTTTCAAACGATTAACTTTATAAACACAAACAAAGAGAAACCACCCGCGGCCGCCTCCACAAGCTGAAAGCAGCCACAACCAACAAAATTACATTAAATAAAATTTGCACTAATTCAATCAAGCTAGAGATCTAAACTTAGACCTATATTTGTAAAAAAACCACTAGCATTTATATCTTCTATAAAGGCTATCAATAAAAAAATATTTATAAAAAATAATTTTCTTTATCAATAAAAAATATTGATAAAGTTCTATGTTTTATTAAGAGCCTTTTCTAAATCATAAATATAATTTTCTTTATCAACAAAAATATTGAGAAAGTTGTTTACATGACTTTTTATATTTGAAGTATTTAATTTTCTTTATCAATAAGAAATATTAAAGTTTTATGTTTTATTCATACCCTTTTCTAAATCATAAAGTATTGTGAACCGCTCATATGGTTGACTTGCCATGTATACAACCGCACATAAAATTTCCAAATTAACATTGTGTGGCACCTACATAATCAAAACTAAAATGAAATTTAAAACAAGTTGTTTCATTAAAATATGTGTATAAATAATTGCTTTCATTGCTTTACTTGTATACATAACTACATAAGTGCAACAATTTCCATATCACCAGAAATAATTTCATAAGGTCACCATTCATTGATTTTGTATACTTCTGTTTAGGGATGAGATTGGGACCGTACCGGTACCGACTGGTCCCGGTCCCGAAAATCTTGAATTCTTGGCACCGGTATCGAAATATTCGGTACTGTACCGGGATTGAAGGTAAAATTTTGGGAAATACCGGTCCCATACCGTACCGGTACCGGTCCCGGTCCAGTACCGAAACTCAAAACGTTGGCACCGATTTGGTACCGACGGTACCAAGTCGGTACCGATTTCGGTATCGGTACCGGTACCAGTACCGATTTTGCTCATATCTACTTCTTGTATAAGGAAAGATTGTAGTAAAAAAGGTGAGGGAATTAACAAAGTGATTCACGATTTGGTTATACCTGAATTATGTAAATAATTGAAAACCCTAGAGCCTCTAAAATAGAAAACGATAAGCAAAGAACAACGACTATACCATGAGATTTCGTAAGCTCAGGGGAAGATCAGCATCTTTCAAAGCAACGTCTTAGGCCAAACAACTAAGCCACAAACGACCACCTGTTTAAAACATTAATTCAAATACTATTTGAACTTACGTATTCCTTATCACTCCTTGAATACACTAGTGGCAAAGATCAATAATTTCTTAAACCACTTTATTTTTTGATGTAAGTATTGCTCTTTCTTGAAAAAAAAACCTGAACTTTTAAAACTTTCAAATAATGAAAGATACACAAATTAAATTAAGTCAGAAATATAATCACATGAATAAGTAATGGGAATATCAGCATCTATATCAATTATTTTATCACCCTCATGCAAATATATACATAAGCCATTTTGCAAATACCTTTGGCACTTCACTTCCTAGAGTTTACCGCATGTTTTTTAATCTATGGACATTGCATTTGTCCAAATATAGGATGAACTTATCGTTATAGGTGGAAGGAGAAACTCGCTATTGTAGATTATCGTTTATGTTTTGTAAAAGATTCTAGACTTATGGTAATTTTGTTTGTGGCATGTATTAGAAGTAATATTCTGATAGTTATGGTAATTTGTATTTGACATGCATTAGAAAACATGTTATATGTTATTCTATAGTTTTTTTTTTTGCATTATATTGTTGGATTGAAAACTGAAAAAAACAAACAAGAATATTTAAAAAATTGTGTTACCCCTATATCAAGGACTTTTGTCAATATAGACTATTTTGAAAGAAAAAAAAAGAATTACGGGTTTTTTGTTTTTTAAAATAGTCTATACCAACTTTTCGTTGATATAAGCTATTTAAAAATTTATTTTTCAACTACTTTTCGTTGATACAGGATATTTAATAAAATCTAAAACCTTTTTAAAAATAGACTATATCGACAAATTTTCGTTGTTATAGGTCATGTTGTATCAACCACTCTTTCTCGACGACATGTCGTCGAGATAGGCTATCTCAACGAGAAACAAAACAGGGGATATTGTGACGAAAATTGTAGACATGTATTAAGGTATCCTCCAAAGCCAATTACTCCCCCCCCCCCCAACCCCACCCACCACCCAAACAGGATATCAGGGTTGTTCCCAATGAGTTACCCATCAAAAACTCATGGTTTTGTTTTAACCAGATGAACATGAAGCAAATTGTGTCTTAGTGTAAAGACTGTCAGTTTGAATCCTAAGCTCACTCGAGTTTTAGTTACACTGTGTGCTATGCTCTTGTGGCCGTGACACAACGACTGTCAAGTGGTAGGCAGGAGGTATGGTTTCCCGGGGTAATGCTCAAGTCAAACTCTGAAGCCAACGTGGGCCTGGTTAAGACAACATAGTCTGGCTAGAGTGCGACAACGTGACTCTCCAAATTAAAGAGTGTGATGGCCTAATACACAAGAAAGTTATCGTTTTAAAAAAAAACTTATACACAAAAGTATGATTTGAAAAGGTGTATGTTAAGCTTTGTTTGACCATTAATTTAAACGTTCAAAACTTTGTATTAGCCGTTATGAACCATCAAAGACCATCTTGGCTTATCCTTTTAGGTTTAAAACCATAAACATAACTAAACTTATTCAATAAACATAAGTTTAATACCTGAAATTAGCTTTCTAACAATTAAAATTACTTAGACAATGCTTGGGTATGTTGCTAGAACTTCTGAAATGCTAGGATAGAACTTCTCTAATTCCGTCTTCACTTGACACTTGCTTAATTAGAAGCAAAGGATTAAAGGAACCTCACTTCTTCTCTTAAATATGGTGTGCAGGAGAGATGAGATGATTAAGAGGGTTGGAATGCTTCAAACATATGTCATGAGATCTCTATATATACTAGAAAGAGCATGGATGCCAGGCATGCGCACAGTTTGTTGATCAGTTCTTCATGTAAGTAATATAAAACATGATAAATATTAAATATATGAACCTGTTACAGCATGGAGAATAGTAATCGCAACAGAGTATGATGTGGTCGACATGTTTGTCATCTTGATCGAGTTCCCCTTTAGGATGTATAGTTAAGGATGATGTTAGGGTTCTTGAGAGGAACCCGGTTTTAGGAGAGAGGAGGCACACGAATTGTTATGTGTGTGTAATTAGGTTATAATGTTAATATGTATCTCTCTATATATACACCCAAGAGGAAACCCTTTATTAGTTAATTATAAGTAATATGGCCCATCAACAATTACCAAACTAATATATAATAAGGTATAGTTAATATTTTGATCTATCATAATATAAATGATTACAATGGCTATATATATATATATATATATTATTCTTACATTCTCCCACTTGGCCAAGTAATCATTTATTATGAGTATTAGATAAGCCTGATTAGGAGTTAACACTCATTTTAGCTTTAAACTCAAACTGGAGCAGAGAAATACAGTCATTGAATTGAACATCAGCTCAAGACCCCAATTAATCATACTACAGCCCTTATTTAAAACCTAAGTAGTTATGATCAAAATTTTCAAGTAAGCCCTTCAAACGTTTGATTTGTATAATAATTTGTCTATATGTCATTATGCATGCAGAACATGTTAAGAGACATACAAATCAAAAGTGATGAGGAAAATTAATAGTTAATCATTCATAGTACGATATGCAGTTGTATGTGGTCATCAATAAACCCCTTATGATTATAAGCGCTTTCATAATACTTACGGGTAATAGACCTTTAGTTATAGGATCCTTAAGCATATCATGAATGTATTCGATATGAAATTTAGATTCCTCAATTCGTTCATAAACGAATAATTAATTTCATATCAAAATTTAATACATTACCTCTCAAACTGTTACTGTTTGAGAAAACATGGTAGCTGACTTTATCACAGTTTGTCTTCAATATATAATTTATTTGGAGTTTAATAAAACTTATGAGTCCACTAATAAATATTCAACAACATTTATTGACAACACCGTTGTAATTAATCAACATATTATGTCGTTATGACTTAGGTTGTTATCAGTTCATTATGACTCCTCAATGAGATAGATTTATCTACCGCCATAAGAATATATCCCGAAAATTATATTTTCTTATCTTTGAATATGACAAAGTTTAGATTAATCTACCGGTTTGAATTCTCACTTCTTTTTAAATTATAGTCTTTCGTTTATTTAAAAGATATTTTAATACTCTTTTAGATGCTTCACATTAATCTAGACAAATCTAGTGTGTTGCAATTTTGAGTAATAACTAAACGAGTATAGACTTGAAATTATATAAGGCTTCTACTTAATGAAGCATAAGGAATAATCTATGTGTTCCTATTATCCTCTAAAGTAGAGCAGTATTGTTTGTTACATGTGTAAGAAATATCTCTGAGATCTATAATATCAAAGTGTGTGAACAATGCATTGGCTTTTGTGACATATACTTGTCAGAAGAATGTCATCTATATAAGGACAAGTTTGTTTTTAGTTGCTCCCACTCATCTTGAGGTAGGTACATTAATCCACTTGGTTTTTGATGAAAATAATTATATAAATATTTCATCACATTTTGATGTTTGCATTAACCCATATATGGATTTTATTGACTTATAGACTAATGTTCTTTGACATTTAGTTTATAACTTTTAGGTTGTTTTATGAACAAATAAGTATGTAAGCCGATTGTTAGAAAAAGTTCTTTTAATGTTCATCTAATGTAGCTCTTAAGTATTATAAGCTACTAGAACAATAATGATCCTTAAAGAAATCTTTTATAATATAGGTAAGAAGATTCTTTGATAATTGGTTTATCCTTGAATATAACCTTTAATAATCAATCGTGCTTCTTACTGTCTTAACGTTTCGTATTGGGATTTAGTTTAGTTATGAAAACTCTTAGGTGATTCAACCAAATCTTAAAACGTTAGCCTGACTTATGGAATCAATTATGATTGATGCTAATGGTTTAATTATAAGGGGTATGATCATTAAACTTTCCAACATCCATTTCAACTTTATTTAGGGAGGTTACATAATCATCAATGTTAGTAGGTTTTAAACCTAGATGGCCTCCTGAGTTGATTATTGGGTAAATTTAAAAATCTCGGTTTTATGGATTAGCTCTTGATTAGGTTGCTATCATTTTTAGGATTCTAAGTATGTAAGAGTTGGTGCAGTATGGTGTACAAGAGGTGTAATTGGAGTTTAAATATGGAGTAAATTTAATGACTCCCCCCCCCCCCGCCTCTTGTACTTCTTACAAGTAATGATAAGGACTTTTACTGCTCCCACTGACCTTAAAAGTCTTTAGGAAATTAGCATGCTTAGGGTCAATATTTAAAGACGAATAGATTCTAACAGAGAAACAAGTTAATAATATAAGTTGTTGTAGTTTCTCTGGGTGAGGATTAGTTTAGTAAGAAATCTGAATTTGCCCACGTTTAAGCAACAATGAAACTTTTGTAAGAGTAGTAGTAAATTCTAAAGAGATAAGTTTTGATGAAATAGTGTTGTGATGGAGCAGTGTCTTGTACAAGAGGTGTAATTGAGATAATATCAAGTTTTCACTCCCTCACCTCTTGCAAATCTTGTAAGTTATGATTCAGACACTTAAGGCTCATACTGATCTTTAATATCTCTAGGAAAAATACAAGAGAAATTTCAACAATGTACGTGATATGGGAATCTGTTATAAATATGTTATACTTGATTTGATTTCATTAACGTCCAGATGTCATAATAAATTTAGGGACATATTTAGAAGAAATCGTATTAAGTATATATGAATGGATCTCTTAAGACCGTGGACCATAGAATAGATACATGTAATAGCCTTTTAAATCATAAATAATTATTTCGGAATATTCCGTTTGAATAAGTTCCACGAATGTAAGTGAATATAACTTTTGGTGAACCCATACTTATTTCTTAAGCCAAGTAATGTTTAGGGCATCTGACACATGATTTAAAATCACTAAAAATGAGATTATGAAATATCACCCTCATCAACCCTGTCATGATTTCTCATAAAATTTGCTTTTAATGAGTGAATTTATAGGTCTCATTTGTCTTTTGTTAATTTTATTTGTATGATAACAAAAGTTGTGAAAGTATATAGTATCATCTAGTTCTTTTTTATAAATGTTTCAATCCAAATATTGATAATAAATAATATGAGAGTTTAAGGTAAGAGTGACTTTATGTAGGCTATGCAAACCTCATAACTGTCATAATGTAGCTTAATTATTGATACTAAATTCTGATTAATCTCCAGAATATTTTAAGATATCATTAAATGTAATTAGAAGACAGTTTATCATGGTTCTAATAACCTTAACATTTAAATTTGTCACTAACACTCATGTTAGTTATTTGTTGATTTCGGGTAAACATATAGAACTAGACTCAACCAATCATATGTTAATGGGAATATTAGGATTACCAAAATTAAATATCATTAATATACAACTATCAATTTTAGCCAGTTGTTCTTTTAAATTATGGATAGTCTTGTTGCTTATGCCTAATCTAATGACATAGTTTTGCAATGAGACTTCTCCTTAAAGAACTTAGAGCTGGAAGTAATACCTGTATTTTGTCTATGAACCTTAGAATTATCCTCTTTTAGGTTTTAGTGGTAGTGAGTTGAATAACATCTTATTTCCAGTACCAGACATTTTTTTTCTTGTACATATGTTGCTGATCAACACACTCATTTTCCTTTGGTACTTCTGAGTGTTATAGTTGATTCTTAAGGCACCAAATTATACTATTGAAAATTTTAGTATGTAATGTACTATAAAATTGTACTTATTTTCATGTGTGAACCCTTAATTTTATGGGTTATGGAATTGTACATTATGATGTATTTGGGGATACCATTTAACCTTATAGTTAGAATTTAGAAGAAATGCATGCATCTTATGAGGTATTTTGATTAGTCTTAGGAAAAACTAAATCAAGAATAACTCTAGTGATAACATTTATTTAAATAAGTTCTTGATTATCATTATCATAAGAGACATTATGATTGACTCATCCCATTTGTTGTGCTCTAGTTTTCAATAGAATGATTGCTATTAGAAAGAGCAGTAGGATAGTCATATCATGTCTTAATGGATAATTAAAACTGAGAAGAGCTAAATATTATTAAAACTCTTTATGAGACAAAATTCAATTGTGTTTTGAGATTAGAGTGGATGATTTGGATGAGATTGTTATTTATAAAAGAATGTTGTATTGAGTAATATTATGGGATATTAAAATAATACAGATTAAAATTTATGATCATTAGATTAATAAAGGATCATTAATGTGAGGATCATTATATTTTATTGAAGATGTGATATGTCTATTATTAGCATCAGACTAATAGACTATGAATAAAAGTTCTACTTAAACAAAAAATAAATCACCTTTGGGCAGAATTAAAATTTATTTAAGTATATGTGCAAAACAATTGTAACACATCACCTTTGGGCAGAAGTGAGAAAATTATTTGAATTACGCATGGGCTAGTTTTGCTAAATAAAAATGTAACAAATCACCTTTGGGCAGAAGTGAGACACTTGTATCATGTTAGGCAAAACTAACAAAAACTTTTCAGTTAGACTTAAATGATAGGGTTGATGTAACACATCACCTTTGGGCAGAAGCGATACATCAAAATTCATTCAAGTTAAGCCTTTTATGTTTTGTAAAAATTTATAACATTTAAGTTTTACAAAACATTTAATTAGTTAACAACAAAAGAATGTTTAGGGGTAAGGATTTTTAAGTTTCCGATAAAGCCTTAGTTCTCGAGAATTTTAGGTTCCCGTGAATGGTCAGTTTTCGGCTTTTAGCGGGTTTTCGGGTTTGTGGGTTATGACCCAAGCCCATTAACTCTTAGAATACATAAGCTATTTAAGCCCATAATACATGACTTTTTAAATAACCCGTGAACTGGTTTAAGCCCTTAACCCATGATCTTTATTAACTAAATTAATAAAGATAAGATTTAGTTCAAATCTTTTTAATGATTAACCATTATATTCGTTTCCTATTTTAAGAGGATTCAAATCTTTTAAGAAAATATTCAAACTTCTAAGTTATACAAGATTTGAAAAAATATTTCCCAAAATAATGATTAACAAATTTTAATCTAGATTTTGACCTGCATATGTATAATTTTCGATAATAATGATGAACACGAAGAACTTCATCGAAAATTTTTACAATTAAACATACAAAAAAACCTAGAATCGAAATATTTAAACATGAATTTAACAGATTTCGAAAATATTAGAGTTTACTAAATATGAATTTTAGCGATTTTAAATAGTTTCATATATTTTTTTTCGTAATAGAACATGAAAAAAAGAAACCGAAAAAATTAGGTTTTATCAAGTTTTAGTCTATGTCTTTTGATTCAATTCCAGATTTTATTGAAAACATGAGAAACTGATTAATCAACATCACTCTGATGCCACATGTTGATCAGTTCTTCATGTAAGTAATATAAAACATGACCAATATTAAATCTATGAACATGTTACAACATGGAGAATAGTAATCGCAGCAGAGTATGATGTGGTCGACATGTTTGTCACCTTGATCGAGTTCCCCTTTAGGATGTATAGTTAAGGATTGTGTTAGGGTTCTTGAGAGGAACCCGGTTTTAGGAGAGAGGAGGCACACAAATTGTTATGTGTGTGTAATTAGGTTATGATGTTAATATTTATCTCTCTATATATACACCCAAGGGAAAACCCTTTATTAGTTAATTATAGGTAATATGGCCCATCAACAATTACCAAACTAATATATAATAAGGTATAGTTAATATTTTGATCTATTATAATATTAATGATTATAATGGCCACACACACACACACACACATATTATTCTTACACATCTCACTGTCAACATTTGCATGTGTGAGTCGCGGTATGTAAGATGTCTTAGAGCATTCACATCATATCCCCCATTTTCGTGAGGTAAAATTTTATCATGTAGGGAGTAGTTTAGAACGTTGAGTGAAAAAATAAAGAAAGAGTAATGATATTTTTGTATATTTTAAAAATTATTGTTCTACCTTATTAGTTTTAAAATTTTTTTTAATTGATTGTGAGTAGAGAGAAGATAAAAAGTAATAATAAATACATAAAATATATTATTTAATTAAAAAAAAAGAAGAGAAAAATAAATACATAAAATATATTATTTAATTAAAAAAAAAGAAGAGAAAAGATAATGACTTTTACTATAATTTTGGAATGGACATAAGAGAAGGGATATGAATGCTCTTATGGATTGTAAGACAAACTTTTACAAAGAAAACCTTTTGTTAGCAGCGACAAGTGTTGCACACAAAAGTATTAGGGGCGACATGTTGCAGCTAAAAGGTCACTCCTATTGCCCCGTCGCTAATGGTTCTTTTGTCTCCGCTAATAGTGGGAGTTGTTGCTAAAGGTGGGCTATGCCACTATAATAAGAAAATATAACCCGCAATCAACAAAATTAAGTGAATATACACACAACATAGTACACAACCCAACTATAATAAGCAAAATTGACCTAATATAAACACACGCACACACACAATTCCTATGACAAAGAAGGTCGATGTGCGGGTGGTGTGCTCCAATGAAACTGGATGGAAAACGATTCTCCACTGAAGCTCTTTGCAGCTCGGTGGTGTATTCGACTCTGATTAACCGAGATGGAGGTTGGATGAAAAGTATGGTGAAAAAGGGTTTACCTTTTTAGTGAGCGAAAAATGAGAGGCTGGATGAAGGGAAATTAATGAATCCCAGGGTTTTGCTTTTACCTCCAATCGTACGATAAAACCATAGCCGTTGGACCATCTCCAGATCAATGGCCAGGGTGAGGCCAGATGAGAAATGACACGGATTGGAGATGGTGGCCCCTAACCGTAGACGTCACCCCTAAACTTTGGAGGCTCACATGTAATGATAATATGATATTTTTATACCCATACCTTATTCTATTATGTATTATTCTTATCACCACAATAGGTTTCGAGTCAAAAGTTTTGGTTTATGTAACACACAATACATACAACACGTGTTCAGTTGAAAACTAGCGGACTATATCATATCATTGTTCTATTACATATATATATATATATTGTGTTTCCATCTTGTAAAATATAAATATAAATATAAACCGTTGTTTGTCACTATCTGGTATCAGCTTTTGTATATATCTGAAAGGTAAGTGACAGTTGAGAAGGTAGGCAGCGTGGCAGAGCAAACACATTACTTTTAGCAACAACGTTCCGTTTGTTACCCGTATTCTTGAATCGACCCCTTTAAATATTTATTATTTTATATATAACATATTATCATCATCTAAATTCTAACACACATGAAAAACACATAAATATACTGTTATTTTTGTATTATGCTTCTTTTTGTGTAATTATTTTTAGAAATCTTTTTTTTTCTGGTGACATTAATAAGATTTAGTATAAGGTGTATCGGTTTATACAAAGCATTTAATTCATTATACATGTAAATATGTTTAACCTTTTATAACTTTAATAATTTACTTGATGAAACACATTTACAAGCAATCATGCATGTTGTATAAAGATAAATGCAGCTAATAAAACTTAATAATTTTTGGTATAGAAAACAATTGTTGCATAAATCAATAAAGTTGTGAAATGGTGTTATAACATGTGATTATCATATTAACTTTTTACATTAACACATACTATTCAAAGTTGGAAAAAAAATTATAGTTTTGTTTAAATAAAGCTAACTTGTTAAAAAAATTATACCTTTCCTAATAAATTCATCAACAATTTATATTAAAAATATGCATCTACAATATATATATATATATATAACTTTTATTTTTTTTACTAATTTATACAAATTATTTTTTTTACTAACTTTTTTTACACAATTATATTTTTTTTACTAATTTATAATAAATCAATTTATTTATTTTTACTAATTTTTTTTACAAAATATATATGTAAATGAAATTCTACTAAATATATAACTTTGTTTAGTTTTCTAAATATTCTGTTAACATGATAATTAAGTAAATAAGCACACTTGTCACAGTTTTGTGGGATCTTTCACTTAATAAATAAGTTTATTCTCGGTCAATTTTTCATTAATCGAGTTCTTAAATATGTATTAGTATCATTTATAAATTTTCTTGTTTCTTTTTTTTAACAACCAATTTATTTCTTTTCAATTTTCAAAACTTTTATTAGTTAATATTTAATATTTAAATTAATATTTATTTAATTTAACCCTACAAAACCCCTCTTACCTCTACAAAAACAAAGACACATATTAAATGGAAGACCACCCAAACCTTCAAAAACCTCCAACTCAACTATTATCTTCACCAACACCACCTCCTCCGGCACCTCACCGATCAAGCATGCCCATCTTATACTACGGTCTCGTCGTCGTAGCCACCGCCGCCATCGTCCTTGCCATCTACAACCTCATCGTTATAAGGTGGTGTGCCACACAATACCGCCACTCACATGAAACTAACCGCCTATCCCACCACCGGAGAAACACCACCACCAGAAACAACATCATGCCACCACCATCCGCCCTCCACCGCAGCGGTTCCACCGTAGGTTTGACATCAAGTTTTCGATACAAAAAGGGGCATGAAGAAAATAATAATAATAGTAACAATAATAGTAATAGTAATAATAATAATGAAGCTCAATTGGATTATGATATCGAATGCTCCGTTTGCTTATCGGTTTTTGAAGATGGTGAGGAAGTGAGAAAGTTGCCGGTGTGTAAACACTCATTTCATGCTTCTTGTATAGATATGTGGTTGTATTCTCATTTTGATTGTCCGTTATGTCGTGCTCCAGTGGTGTTGCTTCCTCTGCAAGCAACACCACCGCAACACCAACATATGGAATCAACTTTGTTGGAGCAATCAAGAGATGGGTTGATAGATAGAGCCAGCTCATCCACGTAATTAACGGTTATTTAAGTGCTTAACTGATATATCGGTGGTAAGGTGTCTTCACTCAATCATAAACGTCGAGAGTTCAAATCCTGAAATTTCTTGCAGATATAAGTGGTTAATAGAATGGAGTAGAGTAGGAGCTAGTAAAAAAAAGTTGAAAAGGTTATTTTTGTTTTTTTTCTTTTTTTTCGTTGAATTAAATAGGCATGAAAATTATTGGTTTCCAACAAGAGAGAAAACGAGATGGGAGAAGTATAAAAATAAGAAAAATGCTGTTGTTGTTGAAAGGTTGGCGTGCGTGGGGCATGCTTTCATTTTTCTATATTTCATTTTTGGATATATCAATAATTAAGTTGGTTATTACTTATCCTTATGACTTGTTGAATTTACCATTTGTTTATTAAGTTGTTCTTAGAAAATTGACTTACCCTTGTGTTAGGGCCGGCCTTGGGTCATGGTAAAGTGGTCGACCGTCATAGGCCCGACGTCCGATAGGCCCGATTTTTTTTTTTATTTTTTTAAATTAATATTTTTTATTAAATACACTATGTGTATTTAATGTTTAAACTCAATTACATAACCAATAATTTGGTCTAGTGGCAAATGGTATTACTCCCAACCAAAAGGTTGTAGGTTCTAATCTCATTTGACACATGTTTAATCTTATTTTTAAACCCAAATTATAACCAAGCAAACCCGTATAAAAATTAAATTGTTTAAATCTAACAAAAAATTCTTTACTTCGAGGCCCAAAAAAAATTTCGCTTTCGGCCTAATTTTTTTTTTTTTTGCTTTCTCGGAGTCGGGCCTGCCTTGTGTTGTTTGTTACATGTGTGCATAAAACTAGCTTCCAACAACCCTCTTTTCTGTTTCAATTGCTAATTGTGGTTATTTTTGTTTTGTCATTTAAAAGTGCTGGCGACACAGCTTATTACTCGTTTACCTGCTTCTATATTGTTATTGAATCTATTAATGAAATTATCACATTATTTTTGTTGATGGCGGCCTGTGATGGTACTAATATATGCATTTTATATATTTGTTTGTAAGTAAAGGATATAGTTACCTTTTGGCAACGTGACAATATAACTATTTTTATAAAGAAAAAAAATACAAATTTTACGGATATGTAAATCATTTGTGTAGTTTATTTATTTCATTTAAAATTATTGGTATACTTCCTAAGGTGACATAAACCTAAACCCACAAACATGTTTTTTTCTTTTTTTTTTCCAATGAGTATTTTAATAATATAGAATAAATTACACTTACCAATTTAGCATCATTTCAAAGCATGGGACAAAAGGGCCGTCGACCAAAAAAACATATATGAAGTCTAAAACCCCACCTAATTGTCTCTTTCTGTCCATGTTGAGAGATTATCCATCTCCACACGTATTTCATATTTGTTTCTTTTTCTTTGTGAGGTATTTCATATTATTATAGTAGCCCGGAATATGAATTTTAACATTGTATTTTATCAATGACGGACCTAGAAATTTTTTTCAAGTGGTTTGGAAAATTTTGAGGATAGGAAATATTCGCTATATGCTTATATAAAAATATTATCGGCCGAGTTTGTCGAGTTGTGTAACATAATAAAAAACAAGTTTCATATTTTAACTTATTAGAGTATTCTTATTTCATTCTCCATCTCCATCTCTATAATTATACTAAAAACATCATCTTTTCTCTTCCACTTTCAATTAAATAATATTTTTTTATACTTTTATCATTACATTTTATCTCTCCTTCTCTCACAACCATTTTAAAAAACATTAAAAAATTATAGAGATTAACGGTGTATTTTCCCAAATTTAACCATGCACAGTAACATTTTATCTCTGCTCCTCTCACAACCACTTTTAACAATCTCTAAAAAATGAAGACTCCCCTCACAAAATATGGAGAATGGAATGAGAATGCTCTTAGCTAACTAAATACCTAAATTTAATCTAAAAACACACACTAATACAAATATAGTAATATCCAAAAAGTACCATATAATAATCTAATTAAGAAATTAATCACATAAATAAGCAAACAAACATAACGGACTTTGCGTTCAGAGTGAGAGCGAGCGATTGTTCAATTAAATAGCTTTTGTTTACTTCTTTAGGCTCCAAAATGTTGGTGCTCTTAAAGTGTTTAAACAATTCTCCGTGTTCCAAATCGAAATTTAATATATTGTTTAGTTTACATATGGGCTTAGCTATTTATATTAGATGCTTATTGATGTGTTTAAATGAGCTAAATTATCTTAATTATATGTGCTTAGTTATTTATATTTTTGTTTATTTTATTGAAAGGCTTAGTTATTGACAGGGGCAGATTTAGGGCTTGGCTATGATGAGCCGGTGCCCATCGTCCGCCTACCGGTGTATTTTGTTTATAGGCATTGTTAAACCTAGCAAATAACTGATGACCAAATACCAAACAACTAAAGAACTAATGGTTCAAACATTAGTTGTTATCCATTAAGGTGTTTTGCTATACTATTGTTTTAAAACATCTGATCTTGCAAAACTGCTGATAGGAAAAGACTGAAGACACAACATATGATTAATAAAGAGAAGATCCAAACAACTAAAGTCTAACAACTGATGGATCAAACATCAGTTGGTTGCAAATATCAGTAGTTAGCATAGGGTGTTAGTTAGCTGTTTGTATTTACTCGTCAGTAGTTTGTAACCGTTTTTGTTAGATGTCTCTTTCACCTTTTTGTTTATCAATAGTTTAACACTTGTATATAATGAAGAAAAGAGTCCCTTCTTCATTAAAACTTTTCACGTCACAATACTCACCTGATTCATGCACTTTTGTACTGGAAAAATCAGTGTGAATGATGAGCTAAAGTTGAAGGGAATCAATAGATTATAATCATTCGATTATAGTTAATGCATAATTGTTCTTCTATATGAAACCTATCAATTAGCTTAAATATATTCCGTTGCTTAATTTGTTTAATTTCATATACTGATAAATTTTTTAATTCAAATATGATTTCAATTAAAATGATACTAATTGGTTCAAATAATTAGATTAGTCATTTACTGTTCCATTGGACTGAGTTGTGCTCATGTAGCTTATGTTGAAGGTCTACGATCCTAACAATTGGTATCAGAGCTTTGGATATTTGAATTTGATCTAATAAACAATTTAGAAACAAAGATCTAATCTTAATTTGATATTTTTAATTATGGATTTCAAAAGGATCTAAATATTTGCTTAAAACTCTATTGTTAGTGAAAAACTAGCTGAATTGAGAATCATGTCGATTGTACAAGATCCTCACAATACTGGTTCAACCTCCAAACCACCCATGTTGGTTTTTACGTGTGGGTTAAAATATGTGTATTAAGTGTGTAAATTCGTGTGTTTTGATTAATTATATATTGTAAACACGATTACTTTGAGTTCGTTTGTGGTTACAGGTGTGCGAAGCTTAAAGGAGCTTAAAGAAGATAATTTGGATCATTCATGATGGAGTGGAAATGAAAGTAATGATCTATGAGATGATAGAGAATTGAAATACGAAGACGTGGCCGCAAACGGGGAGAAAAACGGAGTTGAAATGATGATTCTATGAAGAAAACAATATTTAGTCTGGAAGGACCATAAAGCAGAGTTCACAAACCGTAGCTTACAGTCTGACCATAAGCTACGGTCGTCAGACCGTAGCTTACGGTCCGGTCTGACGGAAAATGGGTTTTTGGTACTTTTCTTCCATATATAAAGCCATAAAACCCTAAGGTCGATTAAATTCAATATTATTCAGTTTTGGGACTTCTTGGAGGCCATATTACACCACAAACACTCATCCTAATCACAAGATTGATCCATGAACACATTCTCCAACACAATCATCAAGAGTATGAAGATCAAGATGCTAGGCTAAAGGCTTCATAACCATCTCAAGGCGTAGGGTTGAGCTGCTTGTTAGGTTTTGTTATTCTATACTTTAACTTTGGATTTGTAACGGATTAATCATTCGGTTGATCAATTCTTTATGTTTTCTTTTGTGCTTAAACGGTTTTTATCAATTGATTACTTAATCTTTTGTCAGTTAATTGATTTGTGGTCATCAACAATTAGGATTAAGTTCTTTCGTCATTAACCCGTTTGTCGTTAACAATATTATTGATTTTGTGTTTCAACAAGTAAAACCGATTATCAAATAGATTTTCATTAAGCTGTGTCAGTTGTTCGGATTCAGTTATGACGATCAACACAGTCAATCGTTAAGTCTTTTGATTTACATATTTTATAAGAAACCGTCCAAAGAAGTGTATCAATTACTTAACTTGCTGCAAAACCCGAACCCTGGAGTTTGGTTATTTTCATATCATTGTTTACAAACTACTCTTTTAAACCGCTAGACATCGTTTGTCCACTTTTAAGTATTTTTATAATAGAAATTGAGTTCCACTTGCACTTTCCACTGATTCCCTGTGGATTCGACACCTTGCTTGCCCTAGCTAGTAAAGGTATTTTATAAATGTTTTTGATTGACCTTTCGACATCGATCAAAATGGTGCCGTTACAGGGGAATCAACGCGCAAAGTGTTAGTTTAGTGTTTTTTTACTTTTAGTTTTATTTTATTTATTTCTGTTTTACGTTTGGTATTTGTGTCTCTCATGTGTGTTGGTAACTAAAGATGACGTGGAGTCGGGTCTATGACCCACAGGAAGGATATAAGGTCTTGGAGGATGATGACTCATACCATCCATATTCATATCATGAACCACCTTCAACAAACTCTCAAGGCTTCTACAATCCAGATAACTATAACCAAAGGAACCACAATAATGTGCTAAAAGTAGTCAAATAATTATTAACTAAAATTATACTACTCTAGACTCTAAGTAATACTCTAGACCCTTAAACTTAACTTAAACTACTAACAGGCAAGTGAACTGATCGACTCTAGTACAGCTAAGTAAGTCCGGATATCGAACCCACGAGACTCTTTCAATTACAAAACTAGCAAATTAGACTCAACTACAAGACACGACTATTTTTTAATAATATTTGAGGGGGATTTTAATACTAATTAATTAAAATTCTAAATAATAATTAACTAATAATTAAAACTTAATAATAATTAACTAATGATTACTTAATTAAACTAATAATAAACTAATAAAACCTAACCCTAATTAATATAATAATAATAATAATAATAATAATAATAATAATAAAACTTAATCATTACCTTAAACTTAATTAATTAATTAATAAAACCTTAAACCTAATTACTTTAAACTAATAAACAATTAAGAAAACTTAGATTAATTTAGATGATAAAGGTAACTACCTAGGCTAGAATCCCCAAGGTTACGGTTATTAATTAAATAGAAAACTCAAGTTATGGAACTGGGATCATAAAATAGACCCTTGACAGAAAACCCGAACAGGACCCTTAAACTTCAAGAAGACGCCTACGGATTTCTAACAAGTTTTAAGACTCACCAATTTTATATTAAACTTCCTTACGGTTATTTAATCGCTTATGTCTAAGTATCTTTTATGACGAAAACCTACCTTACAGCGCGGAATTCAATGATAGCAAAGCAGACTCAATTAACTTAATAGACTAAGCTGACAATCACTAGACGGACTTCTTACGAAGAACTAAATCTAGCAATCCCGACAAGCAAAGATCTATCAATATCCTATCACATTACAGCTTTTTAAACTAGCAGCTCACTTTTATCTGTTTAATTGATTTTATTGTTTCTATGATTTTAATCGACATTAATCACAAACTAGTCAAGAACACACAGTATATGACCTAACAAAACCCTATCCTATGAAACAATCAACAAGGGCAATGTGAAACAATAAATTCAAGTAAACAAAACAAAGCAATCATACGCATCAATTAACTTCAAACTTAACAGTTTACTTAGAACATAAAATCCATAACGAAAACGAAATCCAAATAAAATCAAACTGAACAATGGTTCATCACGACCTAGGTAGTCTATGGAATTTAGCCTAGCATCATAAAGTCTAAATAAAACAAAACAAGTAATACTGAAAACATGGTGAAAATCTAATAAACGAAAGATTAAAGGCGATAAAACCCGTAATCTCCAAACATGAACGTATAAGTCTTCACCGGTTGTCCTCTTGTAGGGGTGTTCTTCGGGTTAGTTTTTCGGTTTCGGGTTTTTCGGGTTTGGTTCTTCGGGTTTCAAAGTTTTAAATCTTGACCCGAAACCCAACCTAAATCTCTCACGGGTTTTTCGGGTTCTAGTAATTCGGGTTTGGGTTTTTTCGGGTTGGGTTAATCGGGTTTCGGGTATCCTATCAAAAAAACACAAAACCACAAAATTTTTAATAACTACAATGCTAAAATTAAACCTTCATATTCTTCTTTGCTTATAACACAAATATCAAATAATAAACTAACCTAACTTGATAAAACAATTCAAAAGAAGAGTAAAACTAAGTCGAACCATAATCGTATTTAATCGGGCGTGTTTGGTTGTTCGATTACGGTTGCTATTAGTAATAAACGGAAAACATGAATTAATAATAAGTAATCGATCTATAATAGTTAGAATGACAACAGCCGATTAGAGCCAGCTGTTGATAACTTTAGTGGTTAAGACTTAACCTGTTATATAAAAATATATTTAATTTTAAAACTAAAAAGTTTATTCGGGTTGACCCAAATCTTATAAATCAAACCCGAGAACCAACCCAAATTACTTCGGTTCGGGTTTGGGTTAGTCTTTTCTCGGGTTCGGGTTCTTCGAGTCGGGTTAGTTCGGGTTCGGGTACGCGTTTTTCAGGTTGGGTTTCGGGTAAAAGTGACAGCCCTATCCTCTTGCCTTCAGATTCACCAAGAAACTCGAAAATCTCCTCCAAGAACTCTAGAAATCGGCTAGGGGCTTCAGGTTATGTTCAGGTTTAAGTTAAACATGTTTAAATACCCAAACCAAGGCCCAACTAGAAGCAAAAACGAATTAAAAATCCATCAGTAACCCCTAGGCGCCGGGCGACGGGCTTTGGCCACCCCGGTCGCGCGGCGCGGCGTGCTCCATCTAAGGGGCCGGTCAGACCGGCACGGTCTGACCGGTTCTCTGTTCCGGCTCCTTACTGACGCGTTCCGAATCTCCATTTTGGCTCTTTTTAGTTCGTGTTTCGTCCTTTTTGATCACGATCAAATCCTGGAACCTACAAAACATAAAAGTGTTAGTAGTATATAAATCTTGACTAAAAACGAACAAAAACTATTAAAATAATAAATAAAATATACACGGGAAACATAAACATTTAGCATTATATCAAATATCCACACACTTATTCTTTTTTCGTCCTTACAAAAGTTTGATGCAGTTGGATCAAAATCGGAAAATTACAGTCTAACAAACATATAGGTTAATTTTTAAATCTCAGAAAAACGCAAAAACCGCGATAATCGATATTGTTGTCCACTTAAATCTATGCCTTAATCTTTACCGGGACAAATAAGATCCGACAATAATATTACTCAGTGGTTTACACAATTAAGAGCCGCTTATTTTCAGCTTTTACCGAATCAGAGCACCCCAACTTGACTTAAACCTCAAAATTAGCATACTTAAAACTTTTGTTGCTCCTTTTATGAATAGTTAAGACGATTAAGGGTATTGTTTATCCACCTAAGCTTAAGCATCAAAGTCTACCAAGCAGCCATTAGATATGATTAAGGTTCAATTAATTTATAGCTAGTGTTCCCCACAACATGACATACCCCCGTTATCAAGCAATACACCGAACCATTACCATAGGTGAGCATGCAAAATTTCATCTGTAGGGCTTACATGTAGCGTGTCCCTTGTGATCTGTTTCATAATGGGACGCGAGAAAGGGGACCCCACATGGCTAACAACGTGTATGATCAAGTCTGTAATGTATTTGTACTTTGTACTTTTTGTGATCATGTTTAAAGATTTATGTGGCAGTAAACTGCGGATTTGCTCTTTTTGGCTTTATTTTAAATATTCACAACCATATTTGGAATTGTGAATACCCAGATGAATAGACTGCATACAGACCCATGGTCTTCGGACCTGGGGCATCCCATCAATACAAGATTTAAGGTTATAAAACCATACGCCAATGATGTGTAAAACACTAAAACTAGCAGTTTAAGATTTATATCACAAGCTACATGGCATACTCTAACGTTAAACCTACCCAAGCATCATATGATAACGTATTCAAATTTTTAAAATTTTTCACTTTTCATACCAAGAATTGAGGCTTGAGTATGACCCGACCTTTCATTACTTATCTTCCACGGACAAAACGCTTTACCCGCAAGAGATTTCCGACCCATTTTATCAAATTGCCCTTTAATTTTCAAGGCTGAGCCTACCGACACATCCCAAGTTAAGTGCGTTTTCTTTTATATTATTTCATATTATTAGTAGTTTGAAAAACCAATTTCCGATAAAATCATCCTCTCCCACTTTAACGCAAAAACTAACTCAAGGGACATTTTTAAAACATTTTTCAATTTTTTTTCAATTTTTTATTTTTTTTAATTATTTTTTTTAACATAAACTCAATTTAAACTACGGCTCAAATATCCTATCCCCACACTTAAATTTTGCATTGTCCTCAATGCAAGGATAAGGATGACTTAAAATAAAAATAAAATTTAAAATAAATTCGGACTACAAAAAAAAAATTAAAAACCTAAAAATAAAAGCAAAATAAAAAGTTAACAAGCTAGATAATGAAAAATACTTAGCTGGTAATTTGCGCATGAAACATGATGCCAAGGTCTTTTTCCATGAATGCCCTCCAACTACGAACGTGCTCAGCAAATGGTAACTCCTTCTCTCACACACGAACGTAAGCGGCAAAACAAAACAAACATATCTAAAAATATATCTTATCGTAACGATAGATTTTATGTATTTAAAGTATTTCACATCAACTGACAAATAACACATGAATAATTAGCAGCAAATAATAATAAACATAAATTATACGGCTAAACTACTACTCCATCCCCACACTTGTCTTTTTCATTAGATTCTTCCTTGGGGATCGTCTCTCTAGCTCACTCAAATTTTAAACTAGAAAAACTTAAAAACACAAAAACAAAGAAAAACTACAAAAACTACGTTAGTGACTCGATTAATTATACAAGACTCCGCAAAAACTACCCACACTTGAACTCAATCAGGAGGTTTCTCCTTGATCTGGACCCTATCTAATCCGTTTAGTTCCACCAGGAATTTATCAAACAATAATACATCAATGATGGAACCGCAAAATATTAAATTAGAATTAAAAATCAGTAACGGGTCAGACCATGTATATTTAAACTTACCTGGCAAGAGCCGAATGCGTTGTAAGTATCGAGAAGACTGGTCATGTTTGACATGCAAAGGATTTTTCACTCACGTAGATCATCTTCTAAAGTATACGCAACTTCGGTTTTCAGCCAACCTATCATCCTCGTCCTTATCCCGTGGTTTTGATTCCCGATCAACATTCAAAACACAGTCCACGGGCTGGCAATGGTGTTCTTCCTCTAACACCACATCCTCATCTACATTGTCCTCTACAAGTAGGGCCTCGAAAAATGCAACGTCCTCATTAACGTCCAATGTGTCTCCCCCGTCATAGTCCGACAATCCATCCAACTCCAGATTCAGGAATTCATTTTCCTCGTTAAGCTCATTATCAACCTTAACCATATCCTCAACACCAAACATTAGCTCGAGTGACTCTCCAAATTCTATCTCTTCCTCAAACACAGGTTTCACCATAATTGATCTCAGATATGCAGCCCACTCCTCCTCGTCAAAATCATCATCGGAGTCACTGCAAAACTCTTTAAAATTAGAACACATACATGTGAAACATGAGGTGGGACTTCATCAGCCACTCGTGTCTTCGTATCTGGAATGTTCTCCTCTGAATCATCTATATACTCCATGATTGGCTCTTTCCCTTCTTCTAGAAACATCGGGAACAACTCGCCCAACCGATTCATGTATCCCAGATATTTGCCTTCTGCATCATACTTATAACCAGGTGTCGGTTTTTCCTCCAGCTGCACACTCTCATCTTCGGTTTCTCGAATAAATTCGCTATCTGACTCATACACGCATTGGGAGATCTGCTTTGACCCTTCTTCCACCTTTGTCAGTATTCTGGAGATTTCTTTAACTGCATCTTGGAGACCTGCAAAAACAGATATTTGTTTTCTTAGTATAGCATAGGGATGGCAATGGGTCGGGCTTGGTACGGGTTTAGGCAATACCAAACCCATACCCGATTAGTATAACCCATCCCAAACCCATACCAAACCCGTCGGGTTTTTGTCGGGTATTGGGCAAACCCGTCGGGTTTCGGGTACCCATCGGGTATGCCCAACCAAAAACCCATCAGGTATCTATCGGGTTTTGACAAATTATAACTAATTGGTTATAACAAATGAACAATGATTTTTACCGTAAATCTCTCAAATAACTACCTAAACAAGTTTCATATAAATTTATGTATGTTGTTTGATTTTCTTTTTTGCTATCGAGGTGGCCACTTAGCAATGATAAACTAATAATAATAATAATAATAATAATAATAAGTTGTGTCGGATATATAATCGGGTAAATGGGTTAATGTTATTGGGTAATCGGGTCGTGTAACCGGGTATTTTAGAAATCCCAAACCCGCCCCAAACCCAAGAAAAACTTCAAAACTAAACCCAAACCTGTCCTAAACCCTAATGGGATGGGTTTTACTCGTCCCATTTATGTCGGGTTTAGGGTATTCTCATTGGGTTCGGGTTTCATTGCCATCCCTAGTATAGCATCATGTTCAGCTAATTTTCGTTGGTACTGGGCATCCTTCTCTAATGGTCTGGTCAACAACTCCCCTATCTTATTCAAATACGCCTCAGCACCCCGTTGGGGTTGCCCTCGGAATGTTGACCATAATCTTGCCCTTGTTTGTATTGATATCCCCGATCCGGTTCATTATAAAAATATGACGGGGACCCCTGTGAAAGATAAGACTGATGCTGCACATAGGGGTTAGTACGATTATATGGACATGCACGAGTCGTATGACAACCACCGCATCTATAACAAATAAATCTAGAACCTTTGTATGGACAATCATAGGGTAAATGAGGATCACCACACGTATCACAATTAAGGTTACTATAGTATGGACATTAATGGTAAAGTGAGGTCCATTACAAATTTCACACATAATTACAAGAATCTAAACAAGCAAAAGACACGGACAATTAGACACCTATGACTCAAAACAAAATATAAACACGTAAAAATTTAATTAACTAAACCCTAAAAACTCAAAACCAAAAACACAATAACACGTATATAGAAAATAAGTCCAATTAAATCAAATAACGCAATTGCTAAGAAGTCCCCGACAACGGCGCCAAAAACTTAATGTGCTAAAAGTAGTCAAATAATTATTAACTAAAGTTATACTAATTTAGACACTAAGTAATACCCTAGACCCTTAAACTTAACTTAAACTACTAACCGGCAAGTGAACCGATCGACTCTAGTACAACTAAGTAAGTCCGGATATCGAACCCACGAGACTCTTTAAATTACAAAACTAGCAATTTAGACTCAACTACAAGACACGACTATTTATTAATAATATTTGAGGGTGATTTTAATACTAATTAATTAAAACTCTAAAAAATAATTAACTAATAATTAAAACTTAATAATAATTAACTAATAATTACTTAATTATACTAATTAATTAAACTAATAATAAACTAATAAAACCTAACCCTAATTAATATAATAATAATAATAAAACTTAATCATTACCTTAAACTTAATTAATTAATTAATAAAACCTTAAACCTAATTACTTTAAACTAATAAACAATTAAGAAAACTTAGATTAATTTAGATGATAAAGATAACTACCTAAGCTAGAATCCCCAAAGTTACGGTTATTAATTAAATGGAAAACTCAAGTTATGGAACTGAGATCATAAAATAGACTCTTGACAGAAAACCCGAACAGAACCCTTGAACTTCAAGAAGACGACTATGGATTTCTAACAAGTTTTAAGACTCACCAGTTTTATATTAAACTTCCTTACGGTTATTTAATCGCTTATGTCTAAGTATCTTTTATGACGAAAACCTACCTTACAACGCGGAATTTAAAGATAGCAAAGCAGACTCAGTTAACTTAATAGACTAAGCTGACAATCAAACCTAGACGGACTTCTTACGAAGCAAATATCTATCAATAGCCTATCACCTTACAGCTTTTTAGACTAGCAGCTCACCTTAATCTGTTTAATTGATTTTATTGTTTCTATGATTTTAATCGATATTAATCACAAACTAGTCAAGAACACATAGTAAATGATCTAACAAAACCCTATCCTATGAAACAATCAACAAGGGCAATGTGAAACAATAAATTCAAGTAAACAAAATCAAGCAATCATACGCATCAGTTAACTTCAAACTTAACAGTTTACTTAGAACATAAAATCCATAACGAAAACAAAATCCAAATAAAATCATACCGAACAATGGTTCATCATGACTTAGTTAGTCTATGGAATTTAGACTAGCATCATAAAGTCTAAATAAAAAAAAACAAGTAATACTGAAAACATGGTGAAAATCTAATAAACGAAAGATTAAAGGCGATAAAACCCGTAATCTCCAAACGTGAACGTATAAGTCTTCACCGGCTGTCCTCTTGCCTTCAAAATCACCAAAAACTAGAAAATCTCCTCCAATAACTCCATAAATCGGCTAGAGGCTTCAGGTTATGTTCAGGTTTAATTTAAACATGTTTAAATACCAAAAACAAGGCCCAACTAGAAGCAAAAACGAATTAAAAATCCATCAGCAACCCATAGGCGCCGTGCGACGGGCTTTGGCCTCCCCGGTTACGCGGCGCGGCGTGCTTCACCAAGGAGGCCGGTCAGAGCGGCGCGGTCTGACCGGTTCTCTGTTCTGGCTCCTTCCTAACGCATTCCGGATCTCCGCTTTGGCTCTTTTTAGCTCGTTTTTCGTCCTTTTTTGTCACGATTAAATCCTGGAACCTACAAAACACAAAAGTGTTAGTAGTATACAAATCTTGACTAAAAACGAACAAAACCTATTAAAATATTAAATAAAAGATACACGGGAAACATAAACATTTAGCATTATATCACTCAACCAGCAAGATCGTAACTGGCAGTACCAGAATTATTCACCACCTCCACTAGATTATCAACACAACTATGAGTCAAGTGAATATGATAGTGATGAACCTGAAACGCCAACTTTTTTAAGTTACCGAGAGGAGGAAGACTACCATTATGATGAGTACCCCCAATCGATATTCAAAGAAGACCCTCATTATTATAATCTTGGTGGTACCTATCAAAGGATTTATCAGCGAGATCAAGAAGATTCCTCGGATAACAAAGAAGAGTCTTGGAAAGACGTTATGGATTTTCTAAAGGAGACAATGAGAGATCAAGAAGCTCACAATCAGGCTTTAAATCAGAGGTTAGAACTCCAAGAAACGTTTAACATTGCTCAAGATAAACTGGTGAGTCAACTATTAGAAGAGGTGGCTCAACTTGAACGAGAACATGAAAAGTTGGCTAGTGGTGCCATGGTTGATGAGGAAGTGATAGAAGAGGCTCTTGATCTTTCAGAGAATGAATTTGAGGATCTGGTTGTGAAGAATAATACCACACCAATTCCTCTATTTACCAAAGAGCCAATGAATGCATCGGTTGTGGTTGATGATGAGGAGATAAAGGGAGAGAGTTTGGATCTTTTGGGGCATGAAGTTGAATGTTTAGAACCGATTGAAGACATAGTAACCTTTAAAAAACCGGTGACTGAAGTAACCCAGGTGAATCCCAATTGTTCTCCCATTTTGGTCTCGCATATAAATGAAGATTTGGGTGATGGTGCAAGCTCAAAGAAGAGGAAAGTGAGTTTGGAAGACCTTGAACAAAATATGGTGAAGTGGCCTTGTATTCGGTTTACGCACATGTCCACCACAGAGAATAAGGTACGGGCACAAAAGTTTAACTACCGATCTTACACGGGAAACTCGGGGGGGAAATGTTCGGTTCGGCCTCGATCAATATTTGATGTTTCAAATATAAGAGGAAAGTGAGTTTGGAAGACCTTGAACAAAATATGGTGAAGTGGCCTTGTATTCGGTTTACGCACATGTCCACCACAGAGAATAAGGTACGGGCACAAAAGTTTAACTACCGATCTTACACGGGAAACTCGGGGGGGAAATGTTCGGTTCGGCCTCGATCAATATTTGATGTTTCAAAGATAAGAAAGAGTGTGTGGGCTCGGCGTGTTCGTTACCTAGCATATGTTGGAAATTCTGAAGGTAAATGTTCATTCACACCGACCCATAATTGTTTTTCAGGCATCTTGAACATGAAGGAAGAAGCGGAGCCGATGTGTGTCAACTACCGAGCTTTTACATGGAATTCGGTAGGGAAGTGTCCGCTTAAACCACCGTGAACATCATACCAGGTAACGGTCCGGCTGAAGACCTTAACAAAAACTTAGCGCTGATCGGGAGGCAACCCGGATTTTATTTTCAAATTGTATTTTATTATATTTTCAGTTTGTTTAACCGTTTTATTTCAAGCGTACCACTGTAGCAAAAGTCAAGTGTGGGGATGCCACACATGAAAAAGTCGGAGTTTACAATGTTCGGTAAACAAAAAATCATCTTGACATGAGTTGTAGCTACCCAAGGTGCTTTCATGTTCCTTTTACTATGGTTAATTCAGGTACGTGTATATTTTTGTTGTATCCGAACTTTGTGGGTGTAGTTCGCTATAAACCCTCACGAGACCTCACTCGTCCACCCAGGATACCGGGGGGTTTAAAAGGCTTGTTGCATATGCTAAATGCAATCGTAATTCATACGAAAGTGAGTTAGGTCTTTTAACATTTTTACTCGTTTAACAAATTTAATTATGAATTTATTTAACTCGGCTTGGTAGTTAAAATTAACGGTTTGGCAAACGGTTTAATATACCTATCCTAACAGTTGTGAGATGCATGCTTCTACACATGTGAGAGTTTGCAGAGACTGTTGAGTGAGTTGGGGAGACAGGTTCGTTTCAAGCAAGCACGAGTGCACATGATTTACTAATTGCTATATCAGGTGATTTCGTTTTCATAATTTTCTTTGTTTTATTAGTTGCGTTTTTAAAAGTGTAATTGTATAATTTGATACTCCCATCACGTTAAGCTCGGTTTTAAAATTAATACGAATTAAATTTTAACCCCTAACTCGTTAACGTTCTTTTAAAAGTTGTATTTTTAAACATTGAGGACAATGTCAACATCAAGTATGGGGATGGTGGAGAAATTAAAATTTTAGCCTTAAAAGTAGCTTGATTGTGCGCAAAAGCCGGAATTGTAACTTGTTAATTGCCATTATTAATGCCAAGTAGAGGTCTTTGGTCATGGTCAGTTTTTAAGCTTCTCAAAATTCTTCCCATGCAAATGTTTTTCAAAAATAGAAAATTAAAATGAACTATTTAGATGGGGATAACGAGTCATGGGGACAGGTACACATGGTTCATGTCGGCAGCCTAATTCTTCCGGTACGTGTGTAAGATTTGCCTTATATATAATACACATAAAATATATAGTAGATACACATGTCATTTGAGTGTCATTATAGAGAGTAACCAATATGCCCATAATATCTAGAACTTGGTTGTCTCATGCATTTCAAGATCTTAGTTTGGCATAAATGCAAAAGTGATAGAGGCAATTAGGTTAAGCCTTGTCTGGATGAGTGAGAGTGTGTGTATTGGGGGTTGGGCCTTATATGTTATACATATGAGCGTGGGTAATGTGAGGGCGGGGGGTTAGTTCCCTTAGAAAACATTTTTTGGACCTATTCTTTCGTTCAATTAACCCCGGTGTGATATTACGAGACGATCTGGATTAATAGGTTACTTTGTAATTGTTCTAGTATTCATCAATATGATGTATTAAGCATTATGGTTATTATGCTTCAAAAAAAATTGTGTTAACATTGAAATGTTCAAGTGTTATGAGTTGTAAAAAAAAGAAAAAAAAGAAAAACAAATGATGAAAAGTCAAAGAAAAGCTCAAAAAGAGTCAATGTTCTAGTCAGCATTGGTTGTAAATGAAAGTTAGTGAGTTTGTTTAGTTGTTTAGTCGTTGGAATAAATTGGTCAGTTGTTTATGTCAGTGTTATTTAGTTATTTTGTAATAAGCCGAATAGGATCGTTTGAGCTACTTTAAAAATTACCTTCCATACCATTACACTTATCCCCGTTACAACCCGTTTAAGCCCTCTTGATTTGCATTTGTGTAAAAACACTTATATGGGTGGAGATATGACTTGCTTCCAAGCTTATTACTTTGTGGTCATACTTGGTATATAGGGCAGAGAGATACTAGCACATTTTTTGCTGGTCCAGATATTAAACCGAGAAGAGAGATATTATATTATGAGGGGTATGATCATGTGTGCCTTAACCGGAAACAAAGTACACTCGTTTATGCAGTTTCAAAGTTTTTAAAATGTATAATTAAATTCTTTGGTGGGTTATCAACCTTGACAGTGTCAGTTCTTGGGAATTGGGTATGACCTTATACCTCACTAGTATTAATACTGATAATTGGCGAACCATCGCTCGAGGTGTATGTGTTGCATGAGAGTTTGCTTGAGGGCAAGCAAATGATAAGTGTGGGGATGTTCTTTGTGGGTAAAAATATGTGTATTAAGTGTGTAAATTCGTGTGTTTTGATTAGTTATATATTGTGAACACAATTACTTTGAGTTTGTGGTTACAAATGTGCGGTGCTTAACGGAGCTTAAAGAAGATAATTTGGAGCATTCATGATGGAGTGGAAATGAAAGTAATGATCTATGAGATGATAGATAATTGAAATCCGAAGCCGTGGCCGCAAACAGGGAGGAAAACGGAGTTGAAATGAAGATTCTATGAAGAAAACAGTGTTTTGTCTGGTAGGACCGTAAAGCAGAGTTCACAGACCGTAGCTTACGGTTTGGTCTGACGGAAAATGGGTTTTTGGTATTTTTCTTCCATATATAAAGCCATAAAACCCTAAGGTCGATTAAATTCAATATTATTCAGTTTTGGGACTTCTTGGAGGCCATCTTACACCACAAACACTCATCCTAATCACAAGATTGATCCATGAACACATTCTCCAACACAATCATCAAGAGTATGAAGATCGAGATGCTAGGCTAAAGGCTTCATAACCATCTCCGGGTGTAGGGTTGAGTTGCTTGTTAGGTTTTGTTATTCTATACTTTAACTTCAGATTTGTAATCGATTAATCATTCGGTTGATCAATTCTTTGTTTTTGCTTTTGTGCTTAAACGGTTTTTATCAATTGATTACTTAATCTTTTGTCAGTTAATTGATTTGTGGTCATCAACAATTAGGATTAAGTTCTTTCGTCATTGACCCGTTTATCGTTAACCATATTATTGATTTTGTGTTTCATCAAGTAAAACCGATTATCAAATAGATTTTCAATAAGGTCTGTCAATTGTTCGGATTCAGTTATGACGATCAACACAGTCAATCGTTAAGTCTTTTGATTTACATATTTTATAAGAAACCATCCAAAGAAGTTTATCAATTCCTTAACTTGCTGCAAAACCCGAACCCTAGAGTTTGGTTATTTTCATATCATTGTTTACAAACTATTCTTTTAAATCGCTTGACATCTTCTATCCACTTTTAAGTATTTTTATAATAGAAATTGAGTTCCACTTGCACTTTCCACTGATTCCCTGTGGATTCGACACCTTGCTTTCCCTAGCTAGTAAAGGTATTTTATAAATGTTTTTGATTGACCTTTCGACATTGACCAGATTTGAGGTCAATACAACATCTGGGCACAACGAATGCTCCACCATCTATGCAACCAAAACATTGTTGCACATGACCTCATGTTACAGAGATTGTTGATCCATTGGATGGAAACAAGACGATTAAGAAGGATCCGAAGGATTATTTTGATCAAGATCCACATAAATTTGAATTAAATGCCAAAGAACATGATGTACATTCCATGGCAATTTCGAATGCAATTTAAGGTGGATTAATTCATCACAAGTCTGTTAAGGCTTTGTGGGATGCACTGAAAGAAAAAAATGGTGGTACCCCACAAGTCCTTGATAATACTCGTGAAATTCTCAGGCATCAATATGAAGCATTTTGCCATTTAAGAGGAGAGAGTTTAACTCAACAATATTAAAGATTTGTCAGGATCGATCTTTCTTTAACTAAATCAATCACGTAACCAACAACAGAGTGTTGACAAGACGGTTACGAAGGATGCTAGTTTGAAGAACCTGATGAACATTAAAGGCGGAATCAATGATATTCAAGGTGTTGCTAGACGAACACAAATATAATAAATACACACAAGTTACTCAAAATATTTCTATTAATACTCCCTCCGTCCCATTTTAAATGTCCATTCTTCCATTTTTGGTTGTCCCAATTTAAATGTCATTTCTATACATATAATTCATTTTTCAATTGTGCCCTTAAAAGTAGAGCCAAAAAGTAGTGAATTTTTTAGCCAAGGAAGAAAAATGGTTTTTAGCCATAATAACTTAAAGAACATTATTTTCATTTTACAACTCATAAAATAAAATGATCAAACATTTCTTAATTTGTGTGTTTTGGGTCTCATGACATTTAAACTGGGACGGAGGGAGTATAATATAAGAATACAATGAAGATCTATTAAGGTTTATAAGTTGAATGTCAGGTTTGAGGCTACTTTCCTTACAAAATATTTCTTTTACGAGAAAGTTGTCAGCAGCCGTCCAAACACTCAATATTCTCTTAGGTCCGTCACCATAAATGTGACATAGTCTTTCCTTAAATAGGCACACCTGACACCTTCTAGAAACCCTAATGATTGTTACAAAACATATTCAAACGTATTCAAAATATTACAAGTGTAAAGGTTTTCGAGTAAGCTTTTAGTCGTTGTCGAGCAGAGCTTGTATCCATTAGTGTGCTGGAACACTTCTCCGAGCAAACTTTACTTAGAATATTTTCCTTAGGAAATATCAAACTTTGCTCGATAATATCCTACGAGCAAACATGTTCTTCTTGATCTCTTTAACCTTTTGTCTTTAATTAGCTTAAACAAACTAAGTATGCTAGTGACACTTTAGCTTGCTTGAGGCTGAACCTTGCTCATAGAAGTCCTTAGAATAAATCCATCATAACTTCCAACAAGTGTGTTTGAGATCACTATATTAAACCTTGATCGACCCACCGAATTACTTAGTTTAAGCTAGGTTAAGTCAAGTGTTTGCGCGGAAACATACCTTGCTCGACTGAAGAACAACCTTGCTTGATGAAGTGTAGTTTGCTCGAACTAACACTCAGAAGAATTCTAGAAGATAACTTTGCTCGAAAGTAAAATACCTTGCTTGAATAAGTTCTGGGCTTGCTCGAAGTGTCTGGTTTGCTCGTATTCCTTACTTAGCCACTTTTTTGAGAAGGTTGAGAAGATTCCAATCTTCCTTGATCAATTCTTGACCCCAACATGATTCACAACTCTAATTAGTGAACTAACAATGGTTTATGTTACTTTTACAAACTCTGTTATTAACAACTGATTTCAGAGATCACTTCTAGAAAATTGGGATACGTACTTATGCTATCATACTAAGGACTATACCAAATTTTCAAGATCTGAGTCTGACTATTCTTCATGGTACGTTACTTACCATTGAACAAGAGATAAGTCAAAAGAAGTTGATCGCTACTGGTAAATCATCAGATGATTTTACTATTAGATCCACACTTCTATGTCATGAGACTCAATATGTCCAAGTTGCTGATCAAGGTTATGACTACCACATAGTCATAACTACTGGTATTGGATCAGCAGTAGATAATAAAACATTTGTCGTTCAAGAGAATTCTCCACATGTGTATGACAATCTATCATTCATTATGGAAGATATGCAACACATAGATCCAATTGATCTAGAGGAAATGGAATTTTTGAACTCCTTAGCGTTATTGATACTCAAGATAAAAAAGTTTTACAAAAGGACATGAAGGAAATTCTCTAGAATTAATAATAGGACAAAAGTGGGTTATTAAGGTCTAAATGACATGTCATAAGTGTGGCAGACTAGTATACTTTGCACGTGAATGCATAACTCTTGTGGTTATTAATGTGGAATCAAATGAAAAAGGTAGATGAAAAATGATTTCAACAATGAAATCATTCAAGTGCTGACGACAATTAATACTTCAGTAGTTACACAAACTGCGGATGACAAAGCACTCAAAACTGCTATTGGATGAGGTAACACCTGAGATTTGTCAAAAGTTACGTTCTAATGACCGCATTATTGCATTTTCAAACATCAAACTTGTAAAATAAAACTGATAAAACAAGTTGCTGAACTTGAGTCAGCAGTAGCAAAATCCAAAGATGACTTGAACGTCAAACCAAATGAAAATAAAAAAGAGATTGTGAAATTAAAACATGTTGTGTCTTATTAAAATGCTTATGCAGAAAATTTGTTGAAAAATTACAATGAATGCAGAAAACATTAGAACAAACTCAAGTAAACTGTGGTAAATGAACTAAATCAAGCAAAGGGTTTCAAATTTTGCTAAGTAAATAATCAAGCAGTAATGTGAAATTTGGTATAGAATATAATCATACTGAGCAACCTTAGAATTATACTCCTATTAACCTTTTCAATTGTGTTGATGAACTTGAGGATGAATCAATAATTTAAAAACAAGATGCATCAGTTGTTTTACAAAATGTTGTTCTATTAAAACTTGTTAATCAAGATGAGATGGGAAACTGGTATTAAACAACTGATACATCACAAAGGTTTAGACCAATTTCACTTGATGAATTGAGTGATAAAAAAATCAGTTGTTAATAAAAACTCATCACATGGTTCTTAAAACTTGGATGATTCAGCCAAATTCTTATTCCAAGATGGAATTGAAAATTGGTATCAAACAACTGATTCACTCAATGGAGTCACAGAGGTTACCATCACAGCTCTAGATGAACAAAAGTCATGTGTTGACCTAAATCCATCTGAAGGTTCAAAAACAGCTGATGATTCAATCAAAACAACTGTTATGAATACCACAACAATTGTTTCAACTCAAACAACTAATATCCCAAGATCATTAGTATTTTCAAGAAGAATTGAATCCAATAGACTGTACATTTGTTCCAGTTATGTTGTTACTCAAGTTAAAAGAAATGATTTAGAGTTCAATCAAACTGAAATTCATCCAACCTTTGTACCTAAATACAAGTCACCCAGAACAGTAGTAGCTGTTGATAGGTTGAGTGTGACTAAGAAAAAGAAAACCAAAAATGGACAAATGAAGACACATATGTCATAAGAACACCTCGAGTACCCATGAGAAACAAAATACTCATCAAACTTGATGTACAATTGCTTGGGAAACAGCTTAAGCCCATAAAAGGACCTCTTTAACAAGCACACCTTATATTCATTTCCTTTATCTATCAAACCACAAGGTTGCTTCATATAGATTTTATCATTAAGATAACCATGTATGAACACATTCTTTACATCCAATCATTCCAACTCCACATAAAAAGTAGCAGGTATTGACAAAACTACCTTTATTGAAGTATGTTTAACAACTGGTGAGAAAATTTTATTGTAGTCTATAGTTGCCCTTTGAGTAAAATCTTTGGCCATAAGTCCTACTATGAATCTAGGACCATCACTTCCTAGCATTTCATTTTTCACTCTTTAAATCCATTTACATGACACTAATGTCTTATTCACGGGCTTGTCAAGTAACTCCCATGTCTCATTCTTTTCTAAAGATGTCATTACTTCTACCATGGATTCCTCCCTTATATCTTTATATTAACAACACATGGCTTCATAATATGTAAGAGGCTCATAAACACACTCTTCTGCTAACGCAAGAAAATCTAATGAAGACACGTCCTAATTACCTCTAAACTTGATGGGCTTCACAACCTTTCTTGTAGTTCTATCTCTAGCAATATTGTGACTATTATTAGTTAACCCATTGTACATTATCCTTGTACTAGTAGCATGAGAATTAATAGTTTCTTTATTATTCTCCACATCTATACGTACTTTCTCTTTTCCTTGAACACAATTAGTTAATTTAACAGGCCCACCACCAATCACGTCCTTGTAAATTTTTGAAACTCAACATTCCTGCTGACAGTTACCCTTTGACTTTAATCCTTTCTTGGTATCCCAATTGAATATATTTATGAGATCTAGCATCAAGCTTATCATGGCTCACATGTGAATACACCATAGAAACCAACAATCCTCGAATGACTACAATCAGGCTTAACCCCAGTTCAGTTTTCCATTGGAGTTTTCATTTCCAGTGCACTAGAAGGAGATCTATTTATGAAATATGCAGCAATAGTAACAAGTTCACCTCAAGCATACTTGCATTCAAACTCATGCACCTATATCTTTCTAGCAAAGTCCTACTTATCCTCTCTGCTTGACCATTTTGGTGTGAAGTTCCTTGAATAGTCAAGTGCCTTGCTATTCCATACTTCTTACAATACTAATTAAACTAATTATTAATCAATTCCAATCCATTATCAGTTCTTAACTTCTCAAGCTTCTTATTCTCTGTCTGAGTTTCAACTAATGTCTTACATTCTACAGATTTATTAAAGGCATCATTCTAATTCTAAGAAAACACGCCCACACTCTCCTAAAATAATCATCAATAGTAATAAGAAAATATTTTGCTTCACCAGGGTACCAACTCTTATAGGTCCCCACAAGTCAGGGTGAACATATCTAATATACCATTAGATATATGTCTCCCCTTCTTAATTTGTACCCTCTTTTTCTTTCCCACAACACAAGTCTCACAGAAACCAACATCATTGACCTTAAACTCACTAATGATCTCTTGCTTTCTTAATTCTATAAGACCATGTTAACTCAAATGACCAACACTCTTGTGCCAAACTAAAGAACTATATGCTTTTGACACTACAACACAAGCAGACCTTTATGTTACACGACCATCTAACACATAAGTATTATTGCCTTTTCTTATACTAGTTAACACAATAAGTGACCCTTTCACCATCTTAACCTCACCATCTTTTAATCCAACATAATGACCAACATGTAAGGCCCCGTTACCGGTAGCCCTACTTTGGTGTTGGATTTACTCATAAACACGGTTCTTAATATCATAGTTAATTAAAACATTCGCGGAACATTAAAAATTCAACCATAATATATTACATAATCTTCAAATCTTGTCTTATAAAAACATTCATGGTCATTTAAAACAAAACAAGTCTTTAAAACATCACAACATTTCTTCGAGATGCCAGTCTCTTCGATTCCATGCCATGTGTCTTCATTCACGCGAGCTGCCTCAACCTATTTGCCTGCGTGCATACTAAAAGTCAGCTACGCTGAGTGAGTTCTAGTTAATCACATCACTTACTTTACATACACATATACGTGCCCGAGGGTACGCATTACATACTTAACCTGTCCATCAATCATCATACGCAATCAGAACTAACCTTACGTTATAAAGAGAATTCGCCCTACATACCTCGGATATTATTATGGTCCGGTACCCTTCATCCTCGGATATTATTAGGGTCCGGTACCCCCCATCCTCGGATATTATTAGGGTCCGGTACCCTCCATCCTCGGATATTATTAGGGTCCGGTACCCTCCATCCTCGGATATTATTAGGGTCCGGTACCCTTTCTTCCATACCTCCTTAACATACTTTCTATATACCTAATCGTAAGTTTGGCACATACATACATCATTCGTTCTTCATATTACAACATGCGTATAACATCAACCATTTCCTGGCAGTACATGCAATTCCGAAGATCGTTCATTTACCGGCAAGAAACCATTCATACATTTCACATAATACATATTGGCATACACTTATCACTTAGGATAAGTGTATTAACTAATCACATCGAGTATGCACACAGCCCCGAAAACGTAACAAGGAATGGGGCTAGAAACTCACCTGAATGCGGTTACGTTCACCGTTTATGGTAATTCCTTTCTTGAGCTGTGCACGACTAACTGCATACAATTACACGTATCAATTAACTATCACTACTTATATCGTCTTTCTAGTCTTAATTATTACCCTCAACGAACGGGGGTCCGGGGGCGGCAGCCCCTAGCAGGGTCCCAGGGGCAGAGCCAAGTCAGCTTGGAAAAATTTTATTTCCATTTACTATCGTAACACATTTTCCATTAGAAATTTGAATCATTATTTTAATTAACTAACTTAAAAAGTTTGAGGACTTCTTTGCAATTAATCCATTCTTTTCTAAGTCCAGGGACTGTTCTTGTCATTCCATTAAACTTCTAATTCGTTACTAGTTCATAACGAATTGGCTTATCTTAGCGAACTGGTCATTGTAGCGAATTGAACCCTCTAACGAACTGGTCCTTTAACGAATCAGTCCATATAACGAACCAGCCCACATAGCGAATCAGTCCAGGTAACGAATTGGACCTTATAATTCGTTATCTCCTTAACGAATGACTATAACGAATTGAGGGGTTAATTCGTTATCTTTTCCTTAACGAATCTGGACGCGAACTAAGGCTAGTTCATTATTCTTTCCTTAGCGAATCAGGTGACGAATTACCTCTAATTCGTTAACTCTCCGTTAGCGAACTAGGGTTAGGTCAGAGAATGTCAGAAACATTCTCTGACGCCAAACCTCGTACCAAGCTTTTCCGGCGCCGCCTTTCCGGGGCCGTCATCGCCGGAAAACCGCGTTTTCGCCGAAAAACGTGTTTTAACTCGTTTTTCACCGTTTTTCTTCCCGTTCGATCCAGATCTGAGCTAGGGTGATCCCTAAGCTCATCTTAGGTTCGGTTTATACCCGATTCCATCCGGATCTCGTGACTTAAACGGTTTAACGGTGTCGGCTCGTAGTTTCGCGATTATATCTAACGGGTTTAAGTTAATAAACATCATACTAGTATTACCTCGGGTCGGTGCTCGGTTTCCTTCTTGGTTTTGGCTAGAGAGAAAAAGGAGAACTAGAGAGAAGCTTAAGTATGTGTTTTGGGTGGTGTATGGAATATGTGTGAAATGAAGTTAAATGGTGATTAATGGTTTATATATTTATGGATCATGGGCTTAAGCCCATGGTCTTTCCTTCTTTCTTTATAACCCAAGTCCATAACCCATATCCATTTAACCCAACACTAGCCCAACTCGTATTCTGTTTATCTAAACCGATAACGACCCATTATAAATAGACGAAATTTATATTATTCTTATAACCAAAAGTAGGATGTTACACAACACGACAAGTGACCCTTTCGGTCTTTCACCACTTTAGCCTTAGCATCTTTTAATCCAACATAATGACCACATTTCTCAAATGTACCAAGTGACAAAAGACTCCTTTTGAGACTAGGAATCCCTTATATCATTGATATCCACCTCTAACCCATTAGTAAGTTTGAATGTAGTGGTACCAATGCCAAGAATTTTTTATGGTTTACTTCACCAAGATCCTTCATCTTCAATTCGTTAAAGAATTCTTTGGTAGGGGTCATATGGAAAGAACACCCTCAATCAAGTATCCAAGCATCCACCTCTACATGGCTAGACACATTAATCACATCCGAACTATCATAACCATTTTGAGAACCTTCTTCAACATGACTGTTATGACCCTTTGATGAACTTGATTCACCTTCTTTCTTCTTCCTTTATGGAGAATTTCTCTTAAAATGCTTATTAAAGTTGCACACTTAACAACTTCTTTGGATCTTAGACTTAGATCTCTACTGTAGGCATACCCCTAACAAATAAACCATCTCCGCATTCTTCTTGTAGATATGATATCTTCTTTAATTCTTTCAAATTCAAAGCACCTAAAATTTCATCCATGGACACTGCCTCTCTCCCATACATCAAGGTATCAACAAAGTGTTCATAAGAAGAAGGAAGAGAAGTAAAAAAAATAAATAAAAAATTATTGGCTGATCTTCATCTTCAAGAACAGTTTCAATATTTTCCAGATCCAATATGAGTTTGTTAACTCATCAATATGATCTTCAAGGGATTTACCAGGAGTCATATGAAAAGTGTACAATCTTTTCTTCAAATACAACCTATTTACAAGAGATTTAGTCATGTATAGCGACTCCAAATTGGCCCAAACATCAGCTGCAGCTAATTCCTTGGACACTTCTCTTTGAACTATATCTACCAAACACAAGATGCCTTCTCTAGAATATCTTTCCTTTCTTTATCAGATAACCCTTTAGGTAAGTCAGATTCTCTTAAAAAGCGTCTAAAATCCCCTCATGAACCTAGAGTGCTCGCATCTTGACTCACCATAATTTGAAATCGTTTCTTCCATCGAACTTCTCAAGATCAAATATCGTTGCAGTTGACACCGTTGTTGGACCTTCAATCATTCTTAAAATCAATCAATTGATAACCTTCTTTGACCGAGAGTCGTAGCTTTAATACCACTTGTTATACATTAGCCAAAGAATTAGAGGATTGAAGTAACAATCAAGAATGAAATTATACGAAGAACTTAATTGTATTAATGAAATTGAGATTACAAGAAAACAAGAAAGGAATCGAACGAACTATCTGAATGAAACGCTACCCTCATCTGGATCTAGCTGACTCTAAAGGCTACTTCTATACAACTGACACTATACCCTCTTTGTTTGAAGGATTTGTCACTTATTAGCCAAAACTTGTCAACAATGAGATATTGACAAGATCACCCCTTTGACTTTAACTAGCACATTAACGAACATGTGAATTGGCTTAAACCTTATAATAGGAAATTATCCGGTATGATCTCAAAATTCAAAAGTGTTGGAGCATTGTTGGAATATGAAGAACCGATATGTAAGTTTTTCGACATCGTCAATAGATTTTGACTTGGTTATTGACTTTGACTTCCGAGCCAAGCCAAGTTCGCTTGTTCAAAGTTCAAGCCAAGCTAGGTGGTCTGGCTTATGCTCTGCTAGACGAGGTGACTCCCTAAAGTATTGTAATGAAGTATTGTGCAGGACATACAAGCAATTTTCTAAACAAAGTTGTTGACATACAAATAAACATCTTTCATAATGTAAATGTCTGGACTTCATTTATTTTCGGTGATCAAGAGTTGGAATTTATCAAAAAGAACATATTACGGTTTCAAATAACTTCAAATGATTTATAATATCCAGCAATAATCAAAAGGAAACTTGAATAGATTTATATAGCCTTACATCTTAATGGAAATCAAAATAACAAACAGAGAATGGAATACATATAACCAACTAACCAAGTCATTGAATAACCATGTTACAATTCAAAAACAAATGATTTAAAAATAAAAAATAGACTTGACTTGTTGAAACCCCTTGCACATTCATATTACTCTGATGCTTGTGAATTATTCTCAACAAGTAGGAACCAACATATAATATATAGACATTATCCAAATTTCATCACAACTCTTAACACACTTTGAGGATCAACAGGCCCCACCATAGTTAGTGTTCCATATCTATAATCAACCGAAACACATTGAATTCCTGCAAGCTTAAGCACCGCCTTCAATAGCTTGTTGATTTCTTTTACACAGTTATGGTTAAGTTGCATCTTAATATTCTGACATGCACACAAGACAAATGGATCAAACAACAAAATTGAGAAGAAAGGATGCATGATAAGTACCATTAACTGTAATTTTATGTCTTCTTCGATGCAAAAAATCCACAATAAAGAATTGTGTATAAATACATAGAAATAAAAGAGTAGTAGGGTATATATGCTTACTTTGTACACGAATTCTTTAGAACTTCTCATTGAGTAACGACTTTTTCTCCATCCCAATGTCTCTGTGAAAATTTGTGATATCAGTGTCTTTATCATCATTTGCAGCTCAATATCGCCAAAAACAAACCTCCATAGAAGTGTTGGCTAATTATCGAGTAGCCCCGACGGCTCGTGCTTAAGTAATCTCATTAAGTTGTATGAAGTTTAAGAGGCTTATAGGGTTCTAGTTAATTTGTTACCAAGTTGTGTTAACATTATAACTTCATCAACCAAAGAGTTATGTATTATGAGAGCTAATGTTATGTTCCTGGATATAATAAAATTTAGTTAATTTGTACTGTGTGTTCTTCTTAATTATCGTTTACCCATCTTGAACTGGCGTTAGAGTCCGGTTCAATAACATGCCAACTAATGAATCACTCAAAGAAGAAGGTGTTTTGATCCTACATGCAACACCGGCCGACCTACGATCATCAACCGAGCCCGATCAAATTCTTTTTCTGATCGAACATGTTAGGTTGGGTGGTTCGACACTGCCACCACCGCTTCAAATGCACCAAATGGGAAAGAGAACGATTCTTCTTCCATTCAGTAACTGATGTTAAATTCAAAGAACTACACTGTGTACTCTATAAGGACGAATGTATTCCTAAGAGTTCACGAATTTTGGGACCGGGATTAGCTATCAAGACGAAAAATACATGTCTACGACCTTATTATTTCAATAAATACCTTAAACCTTGATCATCATGTAGATCAAAGATTAAAAGCTTTGAGAAATTCCAATAAAACTAGGCACTTATGTGTCTATCGGTTTAGGGAAGCACATCCCCAACCTTGAAGAAGGAATTTGACAAATGAGGATTAACGACTTAGATTCCATAGATAAATTCGCTAGGAAGTTATCAAGCCTTCCCATGAAATCCACGTCTCCCGGAAAAGTTATAAAAGAATTAAGGTTGGTAAAAAAGTTTCTTGAAAGTCACAAGAGGAGTGAAGGTTGGATTACAACAAAAAGGGATTTAAAGGTGCATTAGGCCAACTCCGGGCCTATGAGGAGCGAATTCGTGAAGTAGAGATGCAAGGAGGTGACCAAGGTAAACCGTTAGTGCATGATTGTTGTCCGCAGGGCCATCTCTTGGGTAAGCTAAAATGAGGCAACAGCTTTAGGCCTCCAGATTTATAGGGCCTCCATCTTAAAGAAAATATGTATTATGAGATTTTAAAAGTAGGGTTCTTTTAGAATTAGTAACTCAATGATAAACCACAAGCTAAGGATAATTGCTTCATATCCATTATCACGGCATATCATCCATATTCTATAATTCTTGTATACTCTCTAGCGTTATACGCATAAAGTAAAGAAAATAAAAAGGCCTCAACATTTTTGCTAGTTTTAGGCCTCCGAGGATGTTGAGCCGGCCCTGGTTGTCCGCAGCTGATCGAATAGGATAGAGGTAGTTTAGTAATTATCCTATCATGCAATATAGTCATTCGCTAAGTGTGTTGTTTAGAGAATGGAGTCCATTCATTAGACTAAAGGCCATACGCTATGGATGTTAGTGTATGGCAGCCCATTCGTTTGCCTAGGAACTCATACGTTAAGCGTGTAGCGTATGAAGGCTCATTAGTTAAGTTAGTGCCCATTCGGTAAGAGTGTTTAGCGAATGTGAGGCCATTCTCTATGTGAATCCTTATTCGTTAGGTTTTCAAGAGAATGGGGAAGGTGCCTGCCTATAAATAGGTCTTCCCTAGAGAATGAGCTTAGAGATTTTGGCCTTGTTCTTAAGAAGTAACGGTATGCTGCCGGATTCTCTCCAGAATGATAGGCCGCCTCGAGGTGCACAACGAGGCAGATCGAGCTTAATCGTATGTATGTATGCATGTATGGTTCCTTGTAATCATTCGGCTATCGTATTAATGAAATAATCATTCGGCTCGATATCGTTCTATGTTATTTATCGCCTCGTTGATCATTGATGTATCTAATTGCGACTAGATCTTGGCTCGTATGACGTTTCTGCAATTGGTATCAGAGCATATGGTTGCTTGTGATATATCAATTAGTTTCTAAATTCTGATTTGAGACGTGTTCGTCGTGTTTTTCGTATTCAAGTTATTGTTTGATCATATTTGATGTTAGTTAGTGGATGAATGTTAAAATTGATGCTTGAATCACGTTCGTTATATGGTTCTGAACCTTTGATGATGATCTGGTGATGTCTATTTAAATATTTGATGAAGATTTAAAGTTTCTGGCCATGAAAACCGTTTTTCTGGCCGTCGTAACATGTTTTTCAGTATTTTCCGGCGAGATAACGTTTTTTCAGAAACAGTAACTCCCATCAACCTCTCATTCACTAGTTTATTATTCAAATTGGCCATTTTCAACGGGTCTTGGCCATTCGTTAATGAATCATGTAATTTTAACGTATGATCTCATTCGCTATATTAGATAGCGAATGAGTATATGTATAGCGAATGAGACCGTATTCGCTCAATGGGTAGCGAATGAGGATTAATATTAGTGAATGTGGACCAGGTCAGTGAATGAGGGCCAATGTTTAAAGAATGAGAGTGTGTATGTGCACCACATAGAAGACAAGACAGCTGTCCTCGATAAAAAAACGGGGTATTCCTATTAGCCGAGGGGGAGAACATGATTGATTTAAAGAGGAGTTTATTTGTGATGTTTGATGTTTTGTTCAAGACCTTACCAAATTTTTCAAGAAAAGAAGGAGAAAAAAATTTCAAGGATTTTATTTGATTGGTATCTTCCTATGTTTGTAAGGGTTCTTGAAAAATTATTGCAATTCAGGTGGTAATACATGGTTTTAAAGATTTGTTTGACTGAGCTCAAGACTAAATGACAACAACATTTCTTCCATTGCCGATTGATTTGTTCCAAATTTAAACCTGATTATGTAGGCTACGAGTGTCTGCCCGTTAACTTCTTTCTGAAGGACTTAGATCTTGACAATGTTGGCTACGAGTATTCACCATATTACTTTTGTTAAAGGGGAAAATTCTTGAATGAGTTAATTTCATTGAAGATACAAAAGAGTTTTGTCATTGGATTGAAGCATTAGATCGTTCAGGATTGATTAATGTATCCAAACGAATGGGATGTAAAAGAACATCAAATATTGATAGTTTTGGATAAATGTTATCAGGAGATTAAAAACCAAAGTGAAAGATTTTGAATGATCACATTTTGGTCATGAAGATGTATGATGAGGTCAAATGTAAATATATTTTTGCTTTATCGATGTTGATAGATAGCTAATGACTTGTTGATGATTGTTGAAAGATTGATCCATATCATATGCCAGTTGGATGATTAGGATGATCACCTGGAGATGCTTACTTAAGGGGGGATATCTGATACGAGAAGCAACGAGTTATTGTTTCGCTTACAAGACTTATAGATTTGTCTATCTGCACAAGCCCGAGAAGCATCAGTCAAGAGGGAGTAATTTATTGCGACTGATGATTTGCAGTTAAAGTATTCAACAACTATGGAAAATGAGGTTTTGTTAGTGCATGATTTTTTGTTCGTAGCTGATCGAATAGGCTAGGGTAGTTTTGTCATTATCCTATCATGTAACATGGCTATTCACTAAGTGTATTTAGCGAATGGAGACCATTCGTTAGACTGAAGGCCATAAGCTATGAATGCTAGTGTATGGCAGCCCATTCGTTAGCCTAGGAGCTCATACGCTAAGAGTGTAGCATATGAAGGCTCATTCGTTATGGGGTGGTGCGATTGACAACGGTTCAGGCCGAATCAATCCCACCTCATGAGGCAACCAAGAATGGCCTTAGTAACCCATTTACTGAATTGGCTCACTCGAACCAGACTGATAGATACCAGGGCATCAGTTCCATCAAGTGTTAGTAAGACAAGTCCCGAGTCCCAACCGCAAGCCAAAAAATCAAAAAATGTTGACAAACCCAATCAAATAAAGGAGAGGCGCATCCGGCTCTAAGGCGATTCTGTCGAATATCGATTTTACCGAGAAGACTTCAAGACAATTATGTATTGCTGTTTCGCTTTGAGAGTTGTGTGAGTTGAATGGAGACCATTGTAGAGAGTTATGTAAAAGGTTGATAACACGTCTTTAATAGCCATTGTGAAAAATCTAACTTTTCACAATCGACAAAGCATATAAAGATTTGCTTCTAGTTTATCCGAGATTGTTACAATGATTGTGAGAATTATGTTAAGTACATTAGCGGGAAAAAGGAACGGGCCAATATCCTAATTATAGCACTCGTAAGAATCAAGTTTATGCATATACACAAGCTACTTAGAGAAGAAGACCTCCCGAAATCCAACTCGAAAACAAAGGTGATTGTAATGGCCCTAGCCTAAGTAATCTAATTAAGTTGTATGGGGTTTTAGGGCTTTTAGGGTTATAGTTAATTTATTGATCAAGTTAGGTTATCATTATAAATACATCCAGTTAGGGTTATGTATCATAAGAGTTTTTGTAATCAGGTTTTTCAGTTGTATTTTCCTAGTTATAATAAAAGTCGATTTAGGGGGTGTTTGGGATTCCTTATTTTACCTCCTTGTAACTTTTCATTAAGTTAATAAGTTACCGCATTGTAACTTATAAAATTTTTCCTCTCACAATATAACAATTCCAAACACCTTATTACTTTTCAAAAAGATTATAAGTTATAAGTTGGTGAAAATAAGCAATCCCAAACACCCCCTTAATTTTTATTGTGTGGTCTTCGTTAATTATCTCTTATCAGTCTTGAAATAAAGCTTGAAAGAGAAAGTTACCCGCGTGGAGAATGTTAGAACCAAACAACTGTTTTAACCGATTAAAGGTCTCTGACTTGAAGAGATCACGGCGACAAAGATAGTAACCTCCTGCTGTCACCTCAAATTCAGACAGATCCCCTCCAATCACTTCCTCTCCTTTCATGGTATTATTTTCATCATTTTCATCTTCCTCTACTTCAACTTCATTCGCATACACAAGGCTAGCGCCACACCCGCTTACTTTAATCATTCCTTCATCGACAATAATACCCACAAGGACTTCATCACCAACATCTAATGCGTTTCCAATTGGCCAATAGCTTAACCACACAACATCTTCATTAATTTTGTGTTTGCAATACACCATGGGGTTGTATACCCAAGTAAGACCCTTGGTTGTGTTGCATACTTTGGCCAACAAACGAGTCTCTTTATCCTCTTTGTATTCACATAATGGTTTGTATAAGCAACTTACATTTAATCCTTGGATCTTGATATTATTTTGATGCATTAGCACACGAAAGCATAAGAATGCAGATCATGATATATACTCATAGGTCATCATGTGTTGATCCTTTATGCCTTGTAGATAGGTACTCATTATACCATATTCATACAACATCTGCACAACATAAAATTTAGTTAGTCATGCATTAAACAAATTTTATGAAGGATATTGGTGTATCTTTTTGTTTGCTTATAAATGCATTTAGGAGTTGTGAGACAACCTGAATGTGAAAATTTTTGCCTGCGGTAATCTCATCACCGACTAAGTCAACACTGTGATTTTGATATGCTTTGATCCATTGCATGTGACCCAAATCTGCATCATTAATTTTTGCAATAGGGACTAATTTAAAAAGGCCTTGAACTTCACACAGGCAGGAACATCCTTTATAAGTAAATTGCTCCAAACAAAAACGACCTGATTCGAAGGTTATTCTCTCCAATGATTTACACCCGTCTATATACAACTCTGCTAGTGTACAAGGCATACACAGTAGAGACTTGAGCTTTTGACAATAAAATAAAGAGAGCACCCGAAGCATTGTCAGATTAATGTGACTAGGTAGGTATTCAAATGGATTACACCATAAAAGCAAGTTAAATAATGATTTGGTGCGCAATACCACATTAACATTATTGTTATATGTAAGGTCACAATAACTGAGGTCCAAAACCGTTAACGACGGGGGTAAGAAAAGCAACGACGGTTCTGTAATGCCTCCACCAATACATTTTAGCCTTACTAGTTGATTTACAAAGTTCTTGCTCGATGAAGTGTTCCATAGTTTGGTGCACCCTTTCAAGTACAGACTAGCAAGACTCTCAAGGTCTCCTATCGACTTACAAAGATGGATTAGACTGTTACAGTTTTGGAGCATCAAAGTCTCAAGTTTAGGGAGCCAGTGAAACTTGCTAACACTGACAAGTTCGTAACAAGCTTCAAGATTTAGGATCTTGAGTGAATTAAGAACCTATTGGAACAACAAGTTGAAGTTATTTTTGTGCATCCGAATGAAGATTGTCTAAATTAAGAGAATCTAAAATGTCAAGCAAAAGGTAAGATTTAAATTATTATACCGTGGGAGCTTCAAACATTTCAATGTCTCCATAACTCATATCTATAGCCACCAAGTTGCTCATCAATAACCTGGATGGAATTGTTTTCAAAGGACAGTCTTGCCAACACAACCATCTTAAGTCTGGAAAGTTCTTGTAGGACCCAACGAGTTTCACATGTTTGAGCTGGAGCAATTTCAGTTTGGTCATCTTTGCGAGCGAACTTGTTTTAAAGGCTGATACCTGCAAATTAAGCATGAAATAAGTTATCATAATTCATCAATTACAGTTGAAATCAACTATCGCGATCATTTAGGTTAGAGTGGTGATCTCAACTATCGCTATATATTGTTTCTCTAATTCTTTGAAATGATGTGTCTATCACAAAGGCTCATGCACCCTAGCCACTAGAATAAATAAATAAACGCAAGCAATGTCCTTAATCCTTGTCCAAACTCATATATAGTAAACAATTTTTTGTTATATGCTTTTAATTAGAAACAAAATAAGGATTTGAATCTATATTTTCTGATAGGCATGTTATGCACCAATCATTCGGACTTGTAAAGAGGAACTCAACCATCATGGTGAATCCAGCTCCTCTTTCGAACATGGGTGAATGAAATGCTTACATTTGCAGGTGATATTCTTATTAAGAAGTATTTTGATAGCCTTGAATAATTTACATAGTGCATAACTTTGTCTATTGGAGGGGTATATAATACAAATAATTACAAGGAAACAAAACAAATTTAGGATGCATACAAGGAAGGTGGTAAATGAGGTGAATAAAAAATAAAATACATTAAGATGGTGATTTATTTCCAATACCCTCCTCAAGCAAACGGGTGGTAGACGAACTCGCAACTGATTGTGAATAGATTTGAAGCGAGATCTTGCTAACGATTTCCTAAAAATGTTGACAGTTGAGGCTTGTTAGGCACAAATGTTGTGTGCAACTTGACGAAGGATACAAGTCCCCATACAAAATGAAAACTAATGTCGATATCTTTAGCCCTTTCATGTGCAATTGGCTTTGGGCTAAGTAATATAACACTTAAATTGACAATAATGTTGGATGATCCGACGGTAAAGAATTTAAAGCATTTAATAGGTGAGTGGTCCATATAAGCTCAACAGCGGTGTTAGCCATATTTCCGGACATTTGGACTCGCAACTAGAAATGGAAGCTGTAAGATGCTTTTTGGCACTACAAGACACGAGATTTCCACCAAAAATATGAAGTAGCATAGGTTGAATGTCGTGTTTCAATACAGCAAGCCCAGACAGTATCCAGATATCCTACTAGTGTGAATTTTGTAGAACATGAAAACTAAAGCCCATGAGAAATAGTACCTTTAACATACCTCATGATCCTTTTTGCCATTTGAAAATGGTCATCTATTGGCGAGTGAAGAAACTGACACGTCCCTTAATGGTTTTAATAATGATCAAATTAACATAATGCGATTTGAAATATTACGAACTCATCAGTCATTTTATATATCACATGCTTATCCCTAAACACTTAATTAATCATCATTACTCACTACTTGTATCATTAAATCAACCAAGTGTTTCTTGAAGAATCTACGCCCAAAAATGAAGGTGATATAATTACAAGTCTAACCTGTTGGAGATAATTTTATAAAATGATGAAAGGTAGTTACATAAATTTAAGAAAAAATAATCAACTTATTTATGACAAAAAAATTTTAAATAAATATTATTTGAAATTTATATAATATATAAAAGAATAATATCATGAAAGGAATGTCTTTCATTCAATCTATCTTTGAAGACTTAACTTAATAAGAATAGTTAAGTCAAATGCAAGAACGGAATGTGTATAGATTTTGGTTTGATAAACAAAAATTATAGCCAACCTATTGAGGGGGTGTTTGGGTGGGCTTCTAGATTTGTTTTTTTCCTTATTTGCTTTTTAAAAAAGCAAAAACAACTTTTGAAAAGCTTCATTTTGAAGCTTTTTGAGTTGCTTTACTAAACATCTTTTGCTTTTTGACAAACAAATAGCAAATAAACAAGTTTTAAAGCTCATCCAAACACCCTCTAAGTGAAATACTAGGTTGTGTGTAAAGTCAAAAGATGATGAAAACGTGAGTAATATATATTTGAAGATAAAATGGTAGAAAAACACCTCACGCAACCTTCACAACCACAAAGTTCAAAGTGATGTGGACTGGACGTCCACGGCGGGCATCGACCGGGCGGTTCACCAGAATACTTTTGGACTTTGGCTATAAATAGAAGACTTGTACAACTTCATACCTCATCCCTTTGCTCTAAAATATATATACATACATACATACACATTCATAGATGATCTCTTCAATCTAAAGCATCATTCAATGATGCAGCTGAAGAGAAGATCAAGTGCTAAATAAAGAGTCAAAGAGGAGCACACGTTGTATCATTTGTTAATCATTCTTGTAATATTGAGGGGTATGAATAGAGGATTGTTCTAGTGATTGTTTGATGAGCTAAAAGTATAAGGAATGGAATATTTTATGCATAAAGCTTGATACAATTGAACTAATTACAAGGTTATAAATAACCTTTTACAATGTGCATACAAATGGAAAGGAGAATAATAAGGCTAATGGTAAGGAGGACATTAAGGTTGGTCATATGGTAACCAATAATAGCCACAATTCTATCTAAAAAACTTTTGTAATTGAACGCAAATACATATACACAATCAATGAGGATTATTCTTAATATGCCCCCGCAAGATGGAGGATCCGTCGGGGACTCCAATCTTGGATCGAAGTTGGTGAAATGGACCCCGACCGAGAGGTTTAGTGAGCACATCAGCAAGTTGATCAGTGGAATGAATGTGTAGAACCCGTAACGATCCATCAGCTACCATTTCCCGAACAAAGTGATAATCAAGTGCCACATGTTTCATCCGCGAGTGATAGACTGGGTTAGCACATAAATAAGTAGCACCTGCATTGTCACAAAATAACGTAGGAGTTTTAGTCATTGATAGACCAAGTTCCAGTAGTAGTAGTAGGTTCTGGACCCAAGATAGTTCAGCTGCTCCGTTTGCTAATGCCTTGTACTCAGCCTCAGTTGAGGACCGAGAAACCGATTTTTGGCACGCCGAGCGCCATGAGAGTATGTTGGAACCGAGGTAAATAATATAGACAGTTGTAGAACGCCCCCGTCAGCGATTCCTCCCCAATCCGAGTCGGTAAAGGTTGTAAGTTCGATGGGAGAACCGTGGTTAAGAAATAGTTCGTGATGAATTGTGCCTTTTAGGTATCGGAGAACCCGTTTTAAGGCTTGCCAATGAAGTTGAGTTGGCGCATGCATGTATTGGGAAAGCTTGTTGACCGCAAAAGAGACATCGGGTCGAGTAAATGCAAGATATTGTAGGGAGCCTACCAATTGGCGATACGGTGTAGGGTCAATGGTAGGCGAGCCATCAATAAGAGAGAGTGACTCCGTGGAGCTAAGGGGTGTAGCAACAAATTTAGCCCCCTCCATTTTGAACTTGGTAAGCAAATTTTGTATGTGAGCATGTTGGGATAAGAACAAACCAGCTGTTGTGGAGATGACTTCTATACGAAGGAAGTGGTGTAGCATGCCAAGATCTTTAATAGAGAATTTTTCAGATAAAGCTCGAACATCATGTTGAACAAAGGCATCATTGTTGCCGGTCAAGACAATATCATCAACAAATACCAAAAAATAGGAGACAATTCCATCCCGGTTGTAAATAAACAAAGATATTGGTTCCGCTAAGGATTTGCGGAAACCAAGTTCAAGGAGAAAATTGGCAAGTTCCATGTACCATGCACGTGGTGCTTGTTTGAGTCCATAAAGGGATTTCCGTAGACGACAAAGATAATTAGGAAGATCAGGATTAGCATAGCCCGGGGGTTGAGACATATAAACATCTTCATGCAAGGTTCTATACAAGAACGCATTATTAACTATCAAGTTGTCTCTTGGACCAGTTTTGAGACAAGGCAATGGCAAGAACCGTACGGATAGTTACAGGTTTAGTGACCGGACTAAACGTTTCAAATTAGTCCTTGCCATGTTCTTGAAGGAACCCCTTGGAAACTAGGCGAGCTTTATATTTCTCAATAGACCCGTCGGGTCGTCGTTTGATGCGAAACACCCATTTGCAACCGATGGGTTTGTGTTTCCAAGGAGGGACAAGTTCCCAAGTGGCGTTTGTGAGAAGAGCATTAAACTCATTATACATTGCCTTTCACCACTCGGGATCTTTTAACGCTTGATTATGAGTTGTTGGTTCAGGCGTTGAAGAAATTGGGCGAAGTGTAGTGTAGTTGACAAAGTTGGGGTTATAGTACTTGGAATTTGGTTTACGGGTGCAGCGAGGTTGGGAAAAAGTATTAGGTGACGTATCATATGAACTTGGTTGAGAAGTGAGTGGAAATGTAGGGTTAGAAAAGGTGGTTGAGGAAGTGGTGTCAGATTCATTACTAGTTTGAGATGGAGTTGGCGATGGTGAAGCGGGTGGTGTGGTGGAGTTTGCTGTTGGAGGAGGGGAATGGGCTTGGGGGGGGGGGGTATGGGTGGGCTGAGTTAGACAAGAGGTGATTGATGGGCTTGAGATAACATATCTGGGCTAGGTGGATTATTGTTTGTATCTGAAATTGGAGCTTCGGCTGAATGAGTGGGTGATGGATGAGTGTGTGGTTTGGCCATGGAAGTGGGTGGGTTTAGTGGTATACCAAAAAATTGATCTACAGTAGGTATAGACAAGGAATTATTTGGAGATTGTAGTGGAAATTCAGACTCGACAAATTCCACGTGTCGGGAGCGATAGAGTCGTCTATTGGTGTAGTCATGACATTTGTATGCCGATTTGGATGATGAGTAGCCTAGGAACACACATTTTTCCGAGCGAGGGTGAAGTTTAGACTTTGCATACGGTCGAAGCCACGGATAGCATAAGCATCCAAATGGTTTGAGTTTTTTGTAGATTGGATTTTGGTTGTAGAAGGTGGAATATGGGCATTGAAAGTCAAGAATCGGAGTGGGTAGACAGTTTATGAGGTAAACGTCGATTTGAAAGGCATGTGTCCAAAATGAGAGAGGAAGATGAGCATAATGAAGAAGGGCTAAACCGGTCTCCACAATATGACGATGACGACGTTCGGCAACACCATTTTGTTCTGGGGTATGCGGGGGGGGGGGGGGGGGGATGGTGAAGTGAGAAATACCTTGAGATTGAAGATTGGAAGTGAGACCAATGTATTCTCCACCATTGTCAGTGAAAAGAGATACCAAGGGGGTTTGAAAAAAATTTTCTACTAGCAATATGAATTGTGGAAATAAAACGGCCACATCGGATTTCTTTTTCATCGGATATAACCAAATGTACTTGGTGTAAAAGTCTACAAAAATCACATAATAGGTGAAACCATCAATAGACTTTTCTATCGGTCCCCAAACATACTAATATATGAGTTGTAAGGGTTTTGTGGTAGTAAAGGAGTTAATGCCAAAGGAGTCCTTATGAATTTTATTGATAGAACACGAATTACAATGGAAATTATGAAGATTGAAATGTAAACCTAAACATTTGACTATTTTCTTGAAAATTCGAATGGAAGGGTGCCCAAGTTTGTGATGCCAATCAAGGGACGATGTGATTGAAACCGCATTTATTTGAGGCAATGATGGAAGGTTTGCATAATAGACATCAAGGTAATTCTCCCCCCGCATTAGACGTGCCCCCGTGCGAAAAAAATCCACAGAAACATGATTAGTTTTACATAATTTTGCAACGGAAATAAGTTTATTTTTAAAATGTGGAACGCATAAAACATCTTTTAATAAGATAGAACTGCTAGGCATATGAAGATGAGTTTGACCAATGTGAGTGATGGAGAGGGTTTTACCATTTCCAAGAACGATTTCATCTGGTCCGCCATACTCGAATAGAGAGTGAAGGGACGTTCGATCAGCAGTGACATGGTGGGAAGCCCCACTGTCAAACATATAAGACAAGGAGGAAACGGGTCGAGAGGCTGTGACATTAGCAGTTGGTGCAGCCGAATTTTGGGCCATAGAACCGCCAATGGGTACTTGATTTTCACGAAGAAAACGAGCCAGCTTCCTACAATCTTTTGCTTCATGACCTGCAAAATTACAAAATTGACAATACACTGTGTTACGGTTTTCGCGGCTGCTGCCATTAGCTCGAGAATTGGTAGACCACTGATTGCGAGTTGTTTTATTGTTGAAGCTGTTGTGATTGTTACGGCGATCATATTGAGATCGAAAACCAGACCGCCCTTGTCTTTGAGTGTAATTGGCAGTGGCCATAATTGTAGGTGAAGGAGTTGTGGTGAGGTTAAGTTCCCTTTCAAAATCAACAAGTTTCTCAAGCAGTTCTGGAAAGGTAATTTTTGTGTTAAGATGATGAAGTGGTATTGCAATAGGCTTGAACTCATCACCTAATTGGCAAAGAACGTGAACCATGAGGTCTTCATCTTTCACCGGATTTTGAATGAGTGTGAGTTCGTCGGCGATAGATTTCATGTCCCGTAGATACTCGGTGACGGTACGGGTACCTCTCGGGTTTGAAGCAAGTTTCGATTTTAGAGAAATAACTTTGGAGCGAGACGTGTTCGCATAACTGGTTACGAGACATTCCCAATCTTGTCGGGAGGTATCGGCGGAGGCGATTAAGGGCTGCACGGTGGGGTCGCAGCTGCCAAGAAGGGCGGCGAGGATGATTTGATCCTGCCTATACCAAGGATGGTAATCCGGGTTTGGTTTGGTGGCCTCGGCATCCGTAAATTCCGGTGGAGGGTTTTTGGTACCGGTGATAAAGTGAGTCAGATCGAGACCGATTAAGGTTGAATGGACATGTTTGCACCATATTGGAAAGTTGGTGTCGGTAAGGGTGACATTGAAGTGGGTAGCGGCTGTGAGTTGGATAATATTGGAAGGAGCCATGGTTCTGGCCGGAAAAGGCAGAAAAGCGGGTGACCGGAAAATCTGCCTTCTTCATTTCAGCCCTTTTCATTGCTTGCCCAGCTATAAACCAATTATCCCTCAAACCAGCTAAAGGAGATACCCCTGTGAGGTCAACACAAGCGTGCTTTCCCCCGGCCCAACCAAAGACGAGCAAATCTGCCGGTCGTAGAGTGGATCTCTCTTCCGTGGTAAGGAAGTTTACGGGGGATTCCTTTTTAGCTGATATCCCAGCTCGCCTTAAGATGTCCCAAAGAACGTCTCGCACCCAAAAATGTCGGTATTTGAACCCAGGCATATCCTTGCAATGAACCGCATGCTCTCCGAATTTATCCAGGCAAGTCTTACGGAAGATCGGACATGTTTCGTCTTCTGGGTACATTGGGACCATCAAGCGGTACTTAAGAATGGTCATATACTCGACCGCAGACATGATTTGGCCCAAGCCATCATTTAAGTAAATCAAATGTAACTTTTAATAAATGAACGAATATATATGAAAAAATAATTATGCTCATTTAATTAAACGAACGAACATGAACATATGTTTCGTTTGTTCATTTTTGTCCTTTAATATTTATGCTCGTTCATTAATGTTCTTTAATTATATTTGATTACGTTAATTTTTGAATGAAGGTTTGGATGAATAGTTAGCTTAATGCTTTATGTTTTTTCATTTATGTTCATTTATGTCGTTTATATTTTATTTGTGCTCATGTACGTTGGTTCGTATATGTTCATTTATGGTCGTAAACTGCTCGTTTTGCCTATAAATAAACGAGCACGTACATGTTCATTTTTTAAAGAAAAAAAACACGAACACAATATATTTTTCGGATTAAGTGTTCGTGGTTGTTTAAAGTTGTATGAACAAAAACAAGGTAGTCATGGGAATGGAAGATTAGTGCAAGAGGTCATGAAGGACGAGCAGGAGGGGAGAAAGAAAACTGATCGGTGGTTGTGGTGAAATTAGGTTTTTTTTAAAAAAAGGAAGGAATTTGATTAAGCTGATACCATGATAGCCATAAATAGTTTCACAGTGCATAACTGGTTTTGACCAAATAATCTATCTATTCTAATTAAAGCCTACCATTTTTGTCACTTGTCAATACCATAGCCATCCTCACATTTTTTTCAACCAATTTTCATATATGGTCCTTATCTTTTAATTCATTTCAATATAGGACATTATTATTATTGATTTATTCCAACTAAATCCATTCCTACATATAATAAGTATTCTCTATATGGATTGACAAGAGATGATTAACGAATTTTGAAGTGTTAATTAAAGTTTTTATTATGGTTTATATTCTTAATATGTGGAATGAAAACAATCGACTTGGACTAAATCTTGATAACGTCAGCGGCTAAGGCTTAGCCTTTAATACCTAAAAATTCATATGATTTTAATACTAAAAGATTTCGGGTTGACCCGAAACCTAGAATTCGGACACAAGAACCAACCCGAATCACTTCGGTTCAGGTTCGGGTTAGTATTTTCTTGGTTTCAAGTTTCTCTGGCCGGGTTAGTTTGGGTTCAAGTACGGGTTTTTTTGGGTTGAGTTTCATGTTACGGGTAAAAGTGACAGCCCTACTTTCAACGATTATAAATAAGAATCAATACATTCACTTATGCAACTTTAAATCTTCTAATATTTTTCTAACTCAAAATAATCACTATTATTTGAACATGGTTTTAATGTTAGTATGTATTTTTCATTTTCCTGACAATTACATTCATATGAAATAAATAAATCATTTTGTTATATTTAAATTTTCGATTTTTATGTTGCTTGATTATGCAAATTTTAATTGTAAAATATAAAGTCAATTAAAAATTTATCATACACAGAATTTTAATGAAAACAATTTTATCATGATCAATCAATTTTAAATTGTAAAGAATTTAAGAATGATTATATCAACAAAGTTCAGGTATATGGTTTTTTGGATACTCATATTTTTTTGGATAAACATGAGCAGATGTTCTCAAATGACATCATATTAATTGATTAAAAGTTATGATATTTTATGTGTATGAACTTTTTTTTATTAGTATCATGGATATATATTATCATTTATCTAGAGTTGTTATGTACTTTGAGAACTTCTTTGTCACACAAACAACTATATATGGTTATATCAAGAGTTACAAGCAGGCCTATATATTACTTTATTAAGAGTTACAAGCAGACATGAACTAAATATTTTGATCTTTAATAAACAATATATACTTGCTAATACAATCACAAATGTAGTGTAAAAGGAAGTTTTTATCTATGTGTAACATAATTTGTGTAATCTTAGTTCTGTAATTTCTGTTATGTTAATTTAATTGTAATTGTATTAACAATACATGATTAATTTGTTGACTGCGTTTTACTTAATAGTCAAAGTTTAAAATTTTCAACAATTACCCGTGTAATACACGGGCCTCAAACTAGTATAATATACATTAAAGTGGTGATTTATTTCCAATAAATTTTACTAGCCTACTAGGAGTTAGAAATAATATATTATTTACTAGGTTTTGAACCCGTGCATTACACGGGATTTGTCAAATAATAAAAATAAATTAGATCTTTTATTGATCAATTGTGATTTTCAAAATACTTATAAATTAATTTAATGTAGATTTAATAGAAAAAAACAAACGGACGGTTAATAAAAAGTACTAAAATAGCATGGTTTTAATGGAAACGTCAAAAAATTTATAAAAAAGTACAAAAGTTGCGTAATTGGACCTCAGGCATGAAAATGAAACTTAATTCAATAATGAATAAAATCCACAATATGTTTTAACCCACTTGACAAAATGATTTTGACCCATGACCCATGAATAGCTAGAATGAATGAGATGAGAGACATAAAATAGTTATCTTTTTGTTTCTTACCTCTAAGCTTCAACATTTTCTTTTATTAGTATTGTAAGATAAGATTTCAAATAATATAATATACATTAACTGGTTTTGTCAGTCGAACACCATAAAATAGTTATCTTTTTGTTTCTTACCTCTGATATCATCTCTTGCTTAACCTTTCGCATATCCAGTGCTAGACCTGCAATTGTATCTGAACCCTAAAGAAGAAAGACATAAAATTAGAGAATGGTCGTTGAAATAGCAGTTGTAAGACAGAAAAATACAAGGAAAAAGAATAAAAAACAAAAAACAAACAAACATAAATATACACATAAGAGACATCCTACTTCTCCTTTTTGCAACACATCATAAGATTCATCATCATGCCAGACTCTACTACGTCTTAGAGGATGTTCAGATTCTTCACTAACTATCGTTCTTCCCATATCTTGAAGCAATTGATGCATCATCAATCTTCCATCAGGTGAAATTGTAAGAAGACATTTGTTAATGAGGGTTATGATTCCCGATTTTGCGTACAAATCATCCTCCAATGTCGTAACCAGGTCTTTACTTTCACCAACAAAGAAACAAGCAATGTCTAGAAACAACTCTTTGAGACTTTTATGTGTCAAGGAGTCATAGCTTGTTCGCAGCACTTCTTGAATTTTACCATGAAGGTCTCCTTTTGATGATTTCATAGACTTAATTCTATCTTCCCAAATTTCTATCATACTATTTTTCGTAACTGGATCTTTATAACCAACAAACATAGAAGAAGCTAATACTCTAAGAGCAAGCGGATTCCCTCCACAATATTGCACCAATTGTACTACAAGCTTCTCAAAACCTTCCATAGGAATATCAGATCCAACGGCATGCCAACATAAAAGCTCTACTGACTCGAGATCATTCAATAATTGGATTTTATGCACAAAACACCTCCAAGATACGGAAGCAAACCATGATTCTAAGTCTAGAAGCCTTGTTGTTATTATAATCTTGCTATGCGTGGGGAACGCCTTTGTACCAAGAAAAGCTCTTAACTGGTCTTGGTCATCGATGTCATCAAGAACAATAAGGACTTTTTTCATTTGGAGGACCTCCTCAATCTTATGTGTACCCTCGAAAACACTTGATATCATGATTGCATTTAATTGTAAAACATCTTTGAGGAGTTTTTTCTGTAGCTTAAGCATATTGTGTTTGTAGTGTTGTCCAATATCTTCAACGAAACTGCTACTTTCAAACTCTTGCTTATGTAAGTTATAGATGTATTGTGCGAGACTTGTCTTGCCACTGCCTCCCATGCCACAAATTGCTATCGCGTTAGATTGCTCATCTTTCAACCAGGAATCAATAGCTTCAACTCGAGTTTTCATTCCCATTAAATGGGCTAGAGTGCTTTGTTGTCTCAAATGAAGTTTACCTTCAATTGTATCAACAACTTTTGTGATAAAGTCTACCTCGGACCTAGAACCAAAGAAGATGGAAATTAGCACATTTAAAAACCAAAACACGATATGGTTTAGCAAATGAAGTACCTTTTACTCACTTTTTTGATAACAATAAAATCCTCAATGTGAGTGTGGTACTGTATACAAGATATGCAATTACAATTCGATTAAATACTAAATTCAATAAAAAATAATAGAGTGTTTTCTTTTCATAATCAAGTTTAGGTTGACAACTATGAAAACCGCTTAAAGCACATGCACTCATTATATTAACGATTTATTGAGATAGTACGGTATGTGGTTATCCAACAACCTTTTGTATCACACTTAAAATCAAAAAGTAGAAGTCGTTATGTGGTTCTTAATCAACATATTGTGTCTTCGTAAATTAGTGTCCATATAACTATGTACTATTTGGTTCATTACAAAATATCCAATTATTGCAAGAATAAAAAGAAAAAAAAACTTAAATAATTTTAAAAAGTTATCAGTGGTTTATATTTTTCGAATATTTTACCTTTTAAATACATTTTTTTGTATGTACAGAAAAAAAATCAAAATAAATAACTCATATTTTTTTGTAATTTTTTAACATTTTATCTACACACACATATATATATATATATATATATATATATATATATATATTCTTGTAATGGTAAGTTATTAGTCACTCTATAATTTACAATTTCCAAGTTATTATTGTGAGGATAAAGAAGTTCAAACACCATAAACACTAAAACAAAAAATAACCCTACACAATACGTAGCGTATGATATGTGTAGGGCTGACACATATATGCAGGTTTTACACAATAATGTTAGATTTGTGTGAGCTTCTGACATTAGTCTAGAATCAAACAACTGAGTGTACACTTAATCAATTTGTGTATGATTACTACATTATTACAATTACAACACCTTGTGTAGCTATCACAAAAGTGTAGTTTAAAATGTGTATAGGATTAAATCAACAAGTGTAGTTTTTTATTTCATTGTTTAACATCTGTATATGACGCAATTGTCTTTTACTATTTTATATATAATACCATTCACTTAACTTCCTCTTCTTTAAATAAAGTTTTACAACATCACCCCCTCATTTTTAATAACTTTTATTAATTTGAAGATTAGTTACAACTTTAACCCATCATCTTTACTATAAATATATATTTTTTAATTCATTTTTAAACTAACTCCCAAACGATTTTTTAAACAGCCATAACCTTTTCATATGTTAATACCTTTTTTATAAAATTTGCACCATAAAAACGAGCATTTTATTCTCTTTAATTGAAGTATAGTATTACTACAGTTTTTATTAATTAAAAGAGAACTAACATGTTACGTAGGGGTCTTCACAGTAAAATTTTGATAGTTTTTAAGTTGAACCTGTAATTAAATCGAACAATAAACACTAATAAATTCGTTACATGATTACTGAGTTTCTCAAACATCGTGTGGGCACCGTCTAGTAGGGGAGAATTATCCTAAAAACAAGTAGTTTTCTAAGAATACTAGGAATAAATCATAGCCATTGGATCATATCAATCAATGGTTGAGATTTAAAATTACCAAAAACCGTCATAGTTTCCTAGAAATAGTCTTTCAGCATTATAACCGACATAGTTTCCTAGAATTATTCTTTCACCATAGGTTTTAATGTCAAATGTCAAAATTCTATTGGTTCTTACCATTCCTAGTAAATTTCTTCTTTTTATTTGAACCATTTTCCCGTCTAGTATATATATATATATATATATATATATATATATATATATATATATATATTAATGAGATGGAATGCTAGTGAAATGATATGGCTACAAGAAGCACGAAGATATGGCTACAGTTTATGCCTTCGTAGGATGACCCAGCTAGGCAAGAAACGGAATTTTCTTAACAAATAGTGATCTACCTCTAAGTTCATTTAATTAACACGCCTATCGCAGTATTTGAACAATCAACCTTCAACTCTTTCAAGGAAGGGAGCACCTATTACACATTTGATATCATTGAGTCAAATGCCCTATGTTAATTGTATTGGATTCTAGTTATTAATTAGTGTAATAGTTTCTTAAGCCTTAAATAATAAACATGAATCTGGAAAGAAACCGTATATACCTTGAAAGAACCTCCCCGGTCAAATTAGCCACCTCTTTTAGTCCTTCCTTCCACCGCGTCACATCATCCGCGTTCCATTTTGAACCTTCCATAGCAAAACTTCCTCGAAGGTTCCTAACATCTGACGGATCGACGTGATAGAAAATAGGTAAAACGAAATGAGCGCAATGCCTTCTTTGCTCTAGGATCAACCAAAGCTCTTCGAGGCACCATCTAGAATTCGCATAATTTTTAGACAATACAACAATAGAAGCCCTAGATTTAATGATTGCGGTCTTGATTTGTTGCCCGAGTACTTCACCTCTGGGGATTGCATCATTGTCTCTGAAAGTACGAACTCCTGCTCGGATTAATGCATGATATAGATGATCGGAAAAAGTATGACGAGTATCTTCACCACTGAAGCTTAGAAACACGTCAAATCTAGTAGTATGAGTAGATAATGAAGTTGACGCCATTGAAGTTGGTAAAATCAAATTTGAGTAAAATTTTGTACATAAAAGAAGTTGTGCGAAGAAAGGGGGTATATAGGCATGAGAAGTCTTCGTCTGCCAATGTTGTATTATTCATACAGCATCTTTTTGGCATAATTTACGAAACAAATTTTAAATACAATATGTTTTTGTCCCTCTGGCTTTTGATATCTTTGGCTCCTTGGCACCGGAAGCTATCCGTTTCCTAACCAGGGTCCAATGGGTTGTGCATAGCAATGCGTCGATTCCAAAGGGGCAGGGGTATGTTTTTAGCAGGTTAGGGTTTGCAATTCACAAAGGGATAGCGGCGCAGCTTGTTGCCCGCCTACATGCTATGTTGATGTAATATCTATGTTTTTAATTGAGTTATTCAAAAATTGCAAAAAAAAAAAACAACATATATATTCTTTAATGTTTTGACGTTTGTGGTTTAAATTTATATTCGGGTTGACGTTTTCAAATCAATTTTGATATGGTTTAAGGTTTCCACCGCAACACACACGTTTTAAATACAAACTTAAAATGACTATAGATAGATGTTGGATATACTGCAAATTCAGCACAACGCATGGGTCGTAGCTACTAGTTTTATTTATCGGGCGGGTCTTATTTATTATTTATTTGAACGACCATATATTATAATAATAAAAAGGCTAACAAGAAATTAGACACACCAACAAACCATCACGTATACTACCACTGAAAAATACAAACCGGACACCGTGATCCAAAAACGAGCAATTAACGCCGGCTACACCACCCACAGCAGTCACAACTGAAAATCACATCAATCCTCCCATAATAATCAACACCTTCGATCTATTCTCTTAATTTAAAAAAATATATCACTATAATTTCCTCCATGGAAATTGGAACGTTGAGCGGGTCTTATCACTTGTGAAAATTTACATTCGGTAATTTTATTTGAAACGGAAGGACGGATTATATAACATAAATTCTTTTTCGAACCACTAATAATGGTTATGGATAAAGACAAAGAAACACCAATTATTCATTTGCATACAAAACTGGACCATGATGCATTTGTATAATTATTAAGGATGATATTCCACCAATTATTCATTTGTTTATGGATACGTAAATACAAAACTGGACAATAAACATTTGCCCGGTCATTGTATGGGTGGAGTGATAATCCCATCAATAATTGGTGGCAAAATGACACATATAAGACAAATAACAAATTCAATTTAATATATGTATATTTATATGCTAATAATTAGAGCCGGCTTTATTTACATGTTTTGCTTGATTTTTGCTTTTTAAACTAAGGCCATCCATTTTTTCAGTTAAGTCTCTTTGTGTCGTGCAATGAGGGCGTTAATTGGTAGTTTTACTTAGAAAGGTTTATATATGTAACTTACTAAAATTTAGGGGCTATTTATGTTATTTACTAACATCAAACTTAAGGCACACTAGTTATACACATGCATCACGGGTATTCTCTCTCTCTCTCTCTCTCTCTCTCTCTCTCTCTCTCTCTCTCTCTCTTTCTCTCTCAGAGAGGATCTTGAATATCTAGTATGGATGAGCCGTAAGTAGCGAGACCCAAGTTTTATTTTCTACTTCTATGTTTCGGTTTGGCAACCCGCTTCTGTTCGGGTCAAACAAAATAACTCTGTATTCAATCATTCAACTAATTCAATCATTCAACTCTTAATTTAATCTTTCAACTTAACGTTCTTGTGGTTGTGGTTGTGATCCTTGCGATTGCAGCTCCCTTGTTGATGAAGCTTGGCGATGTTACTTCATTCCTCTTTATTTTCAACATCATAATTTTGAAAAAAGAAGATAGAATTACAAATTTTGTCCTTTAAAAAAAGCAAAATTACGGTTCGTGTCCTTTTTTATTTTCTTTGCAGGCGGTGTACTTTAAACATTTTTTTCTTACACGTTATGTCCTTTACGCTAACTGGGTTAGAAAAACTCAGTTAAATACCCTCACGTGAGGCGCATGTGAGGGCATATTTGTCTTTTCGTCTGTACCTGCAAACAAAACCCCTTGAAGTCAAACAAAACCCAACCCACCGCCGTCTCCCCCTTCGTCCTTTTCTCCCTTGCCTGTCACTGGGTTCCTCTCCGGCAAGCCACAGCCGTCGTCTTCTCCGACGACGAAAACCATCTCCACTCCCACCATAAACCACCACCAACAATACCTAATCTGAGATCAAAACACATAATATAGACTTTTTCTCTTTCAACTCCCCCCCCCCCTCTCTCTCATCTTTCTCTCTCTAAAGACAACCACAGTCTAGCCGTCGTCATCACCGGAACACTGCTACGCCTCCACCATTGTTCAATCGCCATCATCACCGTCCATCGGAACAATACTACGCCTCCACCATCGTAATCCTTGCAGATCTGAAAGTCGAAATCGCAGATCACAGATCTAAAAAATCGCAGATCTGAAAAATCAAAATCGCATATTTGAATCCTACGATGGTGGTCACAGTCGCCGTCACCGACATAAAAATCACTCATGGCTATTGACTTCTACTTCCCTAGAATCACCATCGTAGTCACAGTCGGTTTTCCGGCCACCAGTACCGTGGCGACCCATGACCAGCCTCCACTATCGTAGATCTATTTATATTATCACAATTCCGAATCGAATTATATATCACATGTTGGAGAAAGAGTGGTGGTTGCGGGTGGTGGTAGGTAGTGGTGGTTTTCGGAGGTTTAGATGGTGGCAACCCGCAGGTGGTGTGGTGTGGTTGATGATGGTGGTGGGTTGGTGGAGAAGAAATGTTTTAATTTGTATATTAATTTTAATATATATAATTAAGTTTCAGTTTGTTTTTTGGCTATTTAATACTGATAAAGGGGTACAGATGAAAAGACAAAAATGCCTTCACGTGCGCCTCACGTGAGGGTATTTAACTGAGTTTTTCTAACCCAGTTAGCGTAAAGGACATAATGTGTAAGAAAAAAATGTTTAAAGTACACCGCCTGCAAAGAAACTAAAAAAAAGACACGAACCGTAATTTGACTTTTTTTAAAGGACAAAATTTGTAATTCTGTCAAAAAAGAATAAATGGCTTTCGGTTTCCCTATGGTAACGAGGGCTGCACAAAGCATAAAACCCGACCCGACCCGTTGAGAGACCGACCCGACCCGACCCGATGACCGAGCTACTGTAAATTCAAAGACTGAACCTAAACCCTATGTTGATGGTCGGGTATCGGTACTAACTGGAATCGGTCTAACGGTCTTCTGGTGCAGACCTGAGACCGACCTTCCCATATTCCAATGTTTCTTCATCCATTTGATTAAGGTAAGATTGTACTTCTTTGTTCTGTTTTCTCATGTTCGATTGGCATTGTTTTTGCGATTTTGAAGAAGTTGATAAATTTTGTTCATGATTCTTCCCATTTAATTGATTAGTCAAATGGGTTTTCAATTTGTGTGCTTAATCAATCAGCATATGCTTTATTACTTGCTTGTATTGAGAATGCCCTCCAACTGTATGATAAAATGTCTCAAAGAAAATAGGTTGGAAACTGTTTTTTTTCCCTAAATTCGGGTTTCGGGCCAAAGTCGGGTTTTGTTGGGTATCTACCCGAACCCGACCCGAGACCGATTAACATTAATTTTCAGGACCGAAATGAACCCGAAAAAAATAGGGTCGGTCCGGATTCGGGTTTTTTAGGGCCGGGTTTATCGGGTTTTTCGGTCCGGACCTAAATATGCACACCCCTAATGGTAACTAACCTAACAAATATCACCATATCAAACATAAATTCTTGTAAATTTCACACATTTAACACTACAAAGTAAACGCTAAAAAAAAACATAACACATTACTTATAATTTAAAATCAAAACACATCAAATTTACATCTAACAATTACTAATTCATGAAAGGAGACCGACTTCAAGCACCAATTCTTCGAATAATTACAAACCCTAACATGCCAAATCGATAAAACGCGCCGAACATGTTGCTTGTCTAGTGTTTGAATCACAATTTGTGAGCACTCATGACTCATCCCTGGTCTAGTGGTCATAGCCTTCTTCGAACGACGTACTTCTACTTTTGTTTGATTTCAATTTTCACACAATAGCAGCCATATATAAACGCTTCTCTACTTCGGTCGTTCGATTATGGTCGGGATGTGGGCTTATATTTAGTTTTTTTTTGTTGAGAAATCATTTGGGATTGGGCTTTTTTTATTTTAAAAAAAGTTGGATTATGAGGCTTTCTTTATGTTCATTAGGTAAACAGTTCCCATTCTTTGGCTTTAAATGAAATTTATTTTAAAAAAAATTCAATTGTGGGTCGACACAAATAACATGATGGGCCTAACACAATTTATATAAATAGACCAGACTTAATACATATAATATGTTTTATGTTTCAGAAAAATTTACTCTCCGGGTAAAAAGACAGGATGGGCTGGCCCTTTCTAAGATCCATCTATGCTACCTCTCTCTCTCTCTCTCTCTCTCCCGCCACCTCTCTCCATCACTATCTCTCTATCAGTGTGTTTGTATAACCACCACTACCAACACAGCCCTAGGAAAAAATTGAACATATGAATAATATGATAACCATTTGCTTTTTGGGGGTGTAAGGCCCTGAACCAGAAGCCCTAATTTGGCATTGGATTTTTTCATAACACAGTTCTAAATATCTGAGTAAATTAAAACTTGAAACCAAAATATTGGTTTGGGCAAGTTGGCACCTTTATGGTATATTTCTATCAAAACTCATTTTTGGTTAACAAGTATGTTAGGACCTGTAATAGTAAATAAAAATAAGTTTTTCTAACATTTCAGTTTTAAAAATGTTTTAAAGCTGCACTAACGAGCTCGAGCTCGGTTTAAGCCCGTTTGCCCTCTAGTTCGGTTTTAAAGCAATGTTTCCACTTAAAATAGATTTTGGTTATATTATATACCACAAAAATATTATGTATATGGCTGTAAAAATAAGTTGACATTGTTTTGGTTTTAGAGCTCGTTTCTTAGTTAAACGAGTTACCAAAGTGTCGGTTCGGCCTGGTCTTTACACATCGGTTCTGATGCGTGAAACAAAACGAATGAAATGATGAATACATAAATACGGATACCTTCATTGATCGGAGAGTTCACAGGGCTGAGATTTTCGTATAAGCATTAGTATGAGCAGCAGGATTATCAAAGAATGGAATGGATATCGACTACAAATAACAAGTTACGCGGTTTACTTATTTTGGCTGGTTCGGTTCTTCAAGCAAGAGAACAATTTTACGTAACTTAGATAATATCTAGCGTGTCATGAATCTCGTATATCGGCTTTTATTTCGTTTGATTTAATATACGAAACCATTGATGTTAGGGTTAAATATTTTGGATTCTCGGGACGATTTAAATAATCATAAAATGGTTCGTATGACTTTGAAGTTTTCATGTTCGGGTTAAACAAGTCCCGATTTCGTTTGCTTCATTCAGGCCAAGCCCATTAGTTATTGTCTCAACTCTTCGGGCATCCCATCGACGTACGATCGCTTCCACTATTCGATTAACATCACACTCGGTAACTAACAATAGGTTTTTGTAGGGGTATGGTACTAAAACCCGGTTCAACGACCCTAAATCTATTATGTTTGGCTTATTTCATTATATGGACTAATACAATGTTATTGGGCTGAGGGGGTTTTGTGGAGGTAACCCTAACTGGGCTAGGCCCATTAGGGTACCATGATGGTGGCCATGAGACTCTATATAAGGAGGTCTCCACCTCCTTATCATAGAGGATGCTCAATAAGAGCCACCACCACTTTTTGTGTCTGTGAACAAGAAATCCTCAGGATATCTTAGCAGTCGCCTCCACACCCCCGAAACCATTGCAGGTCTCAACATTGCAGGTCACCATGCGCAGCCGAAGAAGAAGTAGATCAAGACGTGGTTCGTTCATCTCGAAAATCCGTGGAAACATCGTCATGGATCAGGTAAGATTCATTTCGTGCTTCGACATTGGCGCCATCCGTGGGACGGCAACGAACTGCCCTTCGATCTTCATCTCGGCTGTCAGATCTCTCCCAAGAAAAACACAGATCTGGAAGTTTACAGAAAAAGGCTTCAAAGATCTAAAAAGAGGCTTATATTAAAGCTCAAAAAGATCCATAGATCTAAAAAGAGATTTCCAGATCTAGGCAAGAAGAAACGGCCTGATTCGAATGATCAGATCTCCGGATCTGTGATGGTTTTAAATCTGCTCCGGGCTTCAGATCTGTCCAGATCTGATTTACAGATCTAGGTCTAGATTACAGACCTGGATTTTAGGTCTAAAGTTGCAGATCTAACTCTTAAATTGCAGATCCAGAAATTACCAGACTTCCGCCGCCATGTACGCACGCCCGTGGGTTCTCACTCCGCAGCCGTGCATGTGCCGCCGCGGAAACCACCATCTGGGTTTTGCGCAAGAGACCTCCGTCATGCACGCGCACTCGCGAGTCACCACTCTATCGCCGTGCATGCGCGCATCAGGCTACGCGCCAAACTTCAAGGTTGGGAATCCTCCTAATATCCCATATGGCTACGCGCCAAGGTTGGGAATCCTCCTAATATCCCATATGGCTACGCGCCAAGGTTGGGAATCCTCCTAATATCCCATATGGCTACGCGCCAAACTTCAAGGTTGGGAATCCTCATAATATCCCATATGGCTACGCGCCAAGGTTGGGAATCCTCATAATATCCCATATGGCTACGCGCCAAGGTTGGGAATCCTCCTAATATCCCATATGGCTACGCGCCAAGGTTGGGAATCCTCCAAATATCCCATATGGCTACGCGCCAAACTTCAAGGTTGGGAATCCTCATAATATCCCATATGGCTACGCGCCAAACTTCAAGGTTTTGGAATCCTCATAATATCCCATATGGCTACGCGCCAAACTTAAGGGTTGGGAATCCTCATACCATATGCTCACGCATCACATATGCTCACGCCTATTACACTTGCTTACGCATCACATGCTCACACATGTCACAGTCTACACGCACGCGCACGCAACATCTGCGCGTGGCGCATAACACAAAACCAAAGTCTACGCGCACGCGCATGCAACATCTGCACGTGGCGCGGGACATAAAGTAGCTCGTAAGTCGCCTCACGCGCAGGCTTTTATTATTCACAGCTCGTAAGTCGCCTCACGCGCCAGCTAAATTATTATTCTTATAGCTCATAAGACGCCCCTCGCGCGCAAGCTTTATTATTCACAGCTCGTAAGTCGCCTCACGCGCCAGCTCAATTATTGTTCTTAGCTCGTAAGTCGCCTCTCGCGCGCAGGCGTTATTATTCTCAAAGCTCGTAAGACGCCTCTCGCGCGCAGGCTTTTATTATTCTTAGCTCGTAAGACGCCTCACGCGCAGGCTTTATTATGCTACAGCTCGTAAGACGCCCCTCGCGCGCAGGCTTTTCTTATTCTCAGCTCCTAAGTCGCCCCGCGCACCAGCTTATTTATTATTCTCAAAGCTCATAAGACGCCTCTCGCGCGCAGGCTTTACTATTCTCATAGCTCGTAAGGCGCCTCACGCGCAGGCTATATCATTCTCAGCTCGTAAGACGCCTCTCGCGCACAGGCTTTATTATTCTTAGCTCGTAAGTCGCCTCTCGCGCGCAGGCATTATTATTATTATAGCTCGTAAGTCGCTTCTCGCGCTAGCTTCATTATTATTACAGCTATAAGTCGCCATGCGCGCAAGCTTCGTTATTATTATAGCCCGTAAGTCGCCTCACGCGCAGGCTTTTATTATTCACAGCTCGTAAGTCGCCTCACGCGCCAGCTAAATTATTATTCTTATAGCTCATAAGACGCCCCTCGCGGTAGGCTTTATTATTCACAGCTCGTAAGTCGCCTCACGCGCCAGCTCAATTATTGTTCTTAGCTCGTAAGTCGCCTCTCGCGCGCAGGCATTATTATTATTATAGCTCGTAAGTCGCTTCTCGCGCTAGCTTCATCATTATTTTAGCTCGTAAGTCGTTTCTCGCGCCAGCTTCATTATTATTTTAGCTCGTAAGTCGTTTCTCGCGCCAGCTTCATTATTATTACTGCTCATAAGTCGCCATGCGCGCAAGCTTCGTTATTATTATAGCTCGTAAGTCGCCTCACGCGCAAGCTTCATTATTATTATAGCTCGTAAGTCGCCTCGCGCGCAGGCTTTTATTACAACATGTCACCATCATGAAGAAAACTCTCAAAACTCAAAAGACAATAAAGACAAGGCCAAAGAAAAGGGAAAAAACCGCCTCACACCTTATAAAGTCCAGCGCTCCACCTAGACGCTTGCGCGCCCAGGAGCAACACTGGACTTGGGGGGGCTTGTAGGGGTATGGTACTAAAACCCGGTTCTACGACCCTAAATCTATTATGTTTGGCTTATTTCATTACATGGACTAATACAATGTTATTGGGCTGAGGGGGTTTTGTGGAGGTAACCCTAACTGGGCTAGGCCCATTAGGGTACCATGATGGTGGCCATGAGACTCTATATAAGGAGGTCTCCACCTCCTTATCATAGAGGATGCTCAATAAGAGCCACCACCACTTTTTGTGTCTGTGAACAAGAAATCCTCAGGATATCTTAGCAGTCGCCTCCACACCCCCGAAACCATTGCAGGTCTCAACATTGCAGGTCACCATGCGCAGCCGAAGAAGAAGTAGATCAAGACGTGGTTCGTTCATCTCGAAAATCCGTGGAAACATCGTCATGGATCAGGTAAGATTTATTTCGTGCTTCGACAGTTTTCTTTTACAAAATAATATAAAAAATTCTGACCCCATTTTTGGGGTTGTTACATAAACAACCGAAACTCTACAGCCATGAGAAATCCATGCTATCTTAATATGTGCTTATTTAAAGGAAAACA
>NW_027496942.1:0-79366 GCF_021521415.1 Bidens hawaiensis | reverse complement strand
AAATTATCCGTTAACCACTATTTTCGGGTTGTGTGTGACCAAAACTCATTTTTGAACATAAAAAACGGATAACAGTGCTAGGCCACGCAAAACGTGAAAAACGGCTAATAGTAGTTGTGACCTTGGAACTCTAAACGACATCACAATCTGAGTCCGGAGAAGTGTTTCTGGGTTAACCTTGCCCCCCAGAACGGGTACAGTACTGGGTTGACAGTGTCCCCAGGTGTACCGATTGATAAGATTAAAGATTATATAAACAATAATTGTATAATAATGATCGTAGGGATCATATTACAGATTGGACGAGTTAACTGATATTGATTGTTGTTACCTACTTGCATGTGCCAAGGTGAGTTTTCACGAGCCCCTTTTACTGAACTGTTTTAAATATTTTTTCTGGGGCGGAAAGCATGTTTTTATCAAAGTGTTTATGTACATGCTGATCGCATGGAAATAGAACGTATTTATATAATGTTTATTGTACGGGAATCGTACGGTAATAAATTAAGATGGTAATTGTCTGAGTTGCTAACAGTGTAAGGCCCGAAACAGTGTTCTGGGGTAACCGAGTTCCCAGAGGTTATTAAATGTGTTTCTGGGGTAACAGAGTTTCCCAGAGGTTATTAAAGTGTTTATGGGTAACAGAGTTCCCAGAGGTTATTGGAAGTATTCTGGGTTAACAGTGTCCCCAGAGGTTATTAATGTGATTCTGGGGGTAACAGAGTTCCAGAGGTTATTGAAAGTGTTTTGGGTTAACAGTGTCCCCAGGGGTTATTTGATATGTTTTCGAGATTAACAGAGTTTTCACTTGTGGACATCAGCATAATTACATCACTTATTTATGATTATTATAAAGATTTATCTGGTTCACTAAAATTGTGAAACTCACCAACTATTCGTAGTTGACCCGTTTTCTCACATGCTTTCAGGTACAACTAAGATAAAGTGATTGATTACGTGCTAAGTGCTTGATGTGTGTAAGGTTTGCGTGCTGGACGTTAGGATACATTATAGCAGATAGAATTATGAACCGTATTGTATGATGTGTGTATCACCTAGACGAAAATGAAAGATGAGATAATGTAATTTTGAAGTATATTAATGCATTCGGTTTTCTTTATAAACAATGTGGTTGATATCAGAGGTGTCTGTCGCATCCCGTTTACGTCTCTGCTGCGGTTGCGGGGTGTTACAGAGACCCCCCTTGGGCCCCTCCTCTTTGCCTTAGCATTACACCCTCTTGTTCTCCGGGTACAAAATGACTGTAACCTCCCATTTTCATGCTTGGTACTTGGATGATGGGACTGTTATTGGTGGTGCCAACGAAGTCGCTAAAGCCCTAGACATTATCAGCTCGGAAGGGCCATCATTAGGGCTGCAACTTAATATTAAGAAAACCGAGGTTTTTCTGGCCAGCGTGTAATGGGGTGAAAGTCAAATATGGGCTTTTCCCTAGTGGGATTGGTAGACCAGAGAGAGGGGTAAAGCTCCTTGGAGGGGCTGTTAGTCGAGATCCTACTTTATTAAGGAGTTGGCGAGGCGGAGAGCATCTCGTGCGGTTGATCTTATGAAACTCTTACCTTGCCTTAGGGATCCCCAGATCGAACTCCTCCTGCTTAAGTCTTGCATGGGGTTGCTAAGTTGTTTTTTGGGTTACGAACATGCCACCCCCATATGATGGATGGTGCGGTATCCTGTTTGATAAGGGGCTTCGAGAAGCCATCGAAGACATAGTTGTATGTGGAGGCCTGTTCTTTGGTGATCTTCAGTGGCGACTTGCATCTTTACTGATGCGCTTGGGGGATTTAGGCCTTCTTTCGGCTCATGATGTTGGAGTTTACGCTTTTGTAGTGTCGAGGGCTTAGTCTTGGAGCTACATAATCACATCTTAAGGAATAGTGGAGTTGTCGACCTGGACTCAGACTACGTGCAGGCCCTGGAACGCCTAAATGGCGCTCTCCCAGACTTTGACATTGGCGGTTTCTCTAATAAGGACACCGCCCCACCAAACCCTCAAAAAACTTTGGCGAATTCCCTTTTTGGTAAAATCGCTCAGAGCCTGGGAGAAGTTTTTGAATTGTCCCCCCGACAGAAGGCGGTTATTGAATGCTTACAAGGTCCTCATGCCCAAGATTTTCTGACCGTTATCCCGATTGATGGCTTGGGCCAAAGCATGTCTGCGTTCGAGTATAGGGCCATTCTTAAGTACCGTTTGATGGTCCCAATGTACCCAGAAGACGAAACATGTCCGATATGCCGTAAGGCTTGCCTGGATAAATTCGGAGAGCATGCGATTCATTGCAAGGAGATGCCTGGGTTCAAATACAGACATGATTGGGTGCGGGACGTTCTTTGGGACATCTTAAGGCGAGTTGGGATATCAGCTAAAAAGGAAGCCCCCGTAAACTTCCTTACAGACCCCACGGAAGGGAGATCCACTCTACGACCGGCAGATTTGCTCGTCTTTGGTTGGGCCGGGTGAAATCACGCTTGTGTTGACCTCACAGGGGTATCTCCTTTAGCTGGTTTGAGGGATAATGGGTTTGTAGCTGGGCAAGCAATGAAAAGGGCTGTTGGATCGGCTCAGTTTGGAATGATCATTTCGGATCGGTTCGATTTGAAAACAAGCCAAGAACAAGCAAAGCTACGCTCGGTTCAGTTCGTTTCATTTTTCTTGAATTATTGGTTTACTTTAAAATTTATCTATATTACATTATAATATAGATAGGCGACCCTTCATCTTCAATTTTCTCTCTATGAGACGCCACTAAATTAATTACCCTTTCACCTGCGACGATCTTATACACTGTACACTCCGCTGCCGGCGTCTTCAATTTCGGTTTCCGGCGACGTTATAATTCATCAATTGATTGCTCATTATTGTTCCATTCATCTTTAATTGACGTTAATTAAAATTATTGATCCATTCAGTTTCATCTAAACCATATTATTGTTAAAACCGCGTCTACCTCTCCCTCTCCACCATTAACCCACGATTCTCCATCTCTCTCACCACTCTCCTGGTACAGTTGAAAAATCTTAAATCGATTTGTGGCTTTTATTTGTACCAGGATGGAGATGTTCTCTGTATACCGACAGGTGAGTATTTTTCCTTCTGATTTGGGAGTTACATTGATTTAGTGTGTGTTTACAATTGTTGTATGCCTATATTCATTTATTAACTGTTTTGTGGGTTTTTCTATATCTTGATTCACCATTGCATTTTTTTTTACAATATTAGTGTTTAACAGTGAGTGAGCTTTGGTTTTAATGTTGGTGTGTAATTCTTTGAGTTGATGCTAATGTCTGTTTAGGTTACCATTGTAGTAGCCTATGTCATGGTTAAATGATTGGATGGTGGTAGTCGAGATGCCTTTAAAGAGTTTTAGGTCATAGTTTATTTGTGATTAATACTTTGTAATGATGATTTGATTATATGAGTATTAATATTGTCGTTTTTGCAAACTGAATCAGATCTGTTGAGTAAAATTCAATATTCGATTGTAATCACTTTTTGATGAAGCAAGGCTTCTTGTTTATAATTTGATGCATAATGGATCTTTGCTGGAAATTCAATTACATGACAAGACACCTTTTTTTTTTCATGTTATTACTCCTTTTTTTAGTTGGGTAGGCTCGTTTAACTTACAAGAGCTGAAGCTCGGATTTTATTTCAAGCTTTATTTATAAATAGCTTATTTATGTTCATTTAGTTCTCCCCAGTTCTCACGATTGACAATCGATTAGGGTAGCAATGGGGTTGAAGCTTTGAAGACTCTTCGTCTCTCTCTGTCGCCAACGCAATTTGAAGTTGTCGTTTACAAATCAAAAGGCGTGGGGACGCAGCGGCAACCAGCTTTTCACAACCTTCAACCAAATGGTATTTTTGTTTCCTTCATCTTTTAATTTCATTTTTACTGTTTCTATTGAAGCATGCTCAGTTCGAAAATCACATTTAGGGATCTGATGTCTTCTCCTCTTAAGCGAATTGTTTTTTTAATTTGTTTATAATAAAAATGCTTTCTTATGATGTATAGATGGCTACTACAGTTATTAGCAATGTGGTGTGATGTAATGTCGTTGATGGAATCGCAATCAATTAACTGGCGGAAAGTACAAGCTTCGTTGTAAGATAGGAAGTGGATCCTTCACTAAAATTCATGTAGGTTTTACTATAAATTTCAATTTTTATTTAACTTGCTTATTATTCACTGTTCTTTTTAAGTTGGACTTAAAAGAGTTGAGGTTTTTTTAGGAGCTAATTAATCTTAGTCCTCAAATATTGTAAGTATTGAATATAAATTACTAGCGAATATATTTCATTTCAGTTTTCTAATTACCTGATTATTCACTTTGTTGTCAGGGGTTTAGTAAACTGATTTAACCCAAAATTACAAACTGAAACCATTCTTTTCATTTAGTTTTTAAAATTGGAGCTTATGGTTTGAAGTTACAAAATGTAGCTGTCAATCTGTCATATTGCATTCTAATTATATATGAGAACAATAAAGCAAAGAATATTTTTAAATTAATCATGTTGGGGACCAATTAACATATTACTGTCATACACTCTACAGGTTAACACATCCTGCAATAAGCTGCTAGAATTTGAATCTTGATGATTGAACATGTATAACTTGCTTGCAAGAGCTTTTAAGAGCCACTATCTTATTTAGCTGCCAGGTAGTTTCACTCTAATATCATCACCAATCTTCAATTAATAAGGTCATTTGCCTTAACCTAAATACTAAATCAACTCGTTTGCTTATTGTAGGATCGGGATTCCTTGATTCTTACAAATTACGCTTCTTTGATGGGCCATTTGGCTTCAGCACAAGCATAAGTCTCAAAACGAGATGCAGGGTAGCTATTCATACTTGGCGCTAAAGTTTGTTTATATTGACAATATGGTGAGTGATGATCATCGTTCGCTGGCATCATATCATGTATCCCTTTTTATGCAGGCATGGCTTAATAGTTCCCAACCAGTGACAAGAAGTCGTTCATATGAAATAAGGTAATGGTCAATGCGGGTTGGGTCAACACTTTGTCCCAAAACTTAATATCTTAGTATGAAACCATATAGTATATTTGTAGTTTAAATTCCATTGACTTGATTAGAAGCACACAGTTTCTACATGATTTTTCTTAATTGCTTATCTTTTTTCTAAAAGAACCAGTCAACCGTTCAAATGAATTAACGGACTTTTTTATGTTCAAGGTTAAAACAAACAGGCCTGTCAGAGTTCCTAAATCACTTTATGAATAACAAACCTTTTTATGTTTAAAGTCAAAACCAATAGGTCTGTATGGGTTCGTAAATCACTTTCTGAATCTACTTTATATGATATATTGTTTAGTTTAGACAATAAAGGTCAAAATGCGTGATAGGCCGATCTACTTTATATGATATATTGGTTACTAGGGATGAGCTCGGTACCGTATGGGTACCGAAAATACCGATCCCGAAATTTGCAAGTTCTTGGTACCGGTACCGGTACGATACTGGGATAGTACCGGTACAGAAGGTAATAATTCAAGAAATACCGGTACCGTACTGACACCGAAACTTAAAACTTTGGTACAGATTCGGTACCGACGGTACCAAATCGGTACCGGTACTGAATTTGCTCATCCCTATTGGTTATTTTGGTCAATAAAGGTCAAAATGCTTGATATGTCAATAAGTTGATTTGTTCTTTAGTTTCTTATTGAATTTTGAATTAATAATACTATCTTCTCTGTTGAAATGTATTCACTGGAACATTATTTTTATTATGTTTAGTTGACCTGTATTGAATATGTATTGATGTTGTATTTATGTTAGATACTTGGTTAAGATGGCAGTGTGAGGGAGAAGAAATACTCTCATAAATAGGAGCAAAGATGTTGTTAAATCAAATTACTATTTAAACCTGAAATGAGAACATTTAATTTCATTGTATACCCCATCTTATCTGTTTTTTTTTTCTTTTGAACGGCAAAAATAAACCATCTCAACTATGGTTAGAAGTGGTGGAGTGGGTCATCTTTAATGAAAGCGGGCGATGAGATTAATGAAGTTAATGAATGTTGTTTCCTTATGACATGAATCACAATTGGGTGATATCTAGAATTTTGAGAAGCTCGATCCAAGTTTATACGGTTTTCTAGCCCAAAAACTACTGTTGTTCGCGAGCTTTGATCCCGTGTGTGCAAAATTTGTACCATTATATTATATACCTTTTTATATATTATACGATTCAAAACATGTCTTTATGATTAGTTGCTATATTAGTCCACATTTCTTATGAATCTAACATCAGTTGTGACACCCGCCGCAACGCGCGGGCACTCCTACTAGTATATATAATATGTGTGTTTCTTTTATGTTGAGATCAAAGTTTAATTTTAAATCCTAACCGCTTGTTCAATACTTCCGCGTTTCCACTTTGCCACAAAGTTTCCTCTCATTGAGTTGTTTGATACTTCAATTACAACTTTGAAAAACTTGCTACTATTCTCATCACGCTTGATACATGAATTGTTTGTTCTATTGGTAGGAGAAATACCGACCCGGTACATTTGTCGAACTTATTATGTATGTTTTCTTGCTAACTCTGAGTTTTAAACATTTTAGAGTTGGAACTCTAGACATTTTTTTAGTTGAAAGTCTTGAATTGATGACATTTTAGAGTTTTAGAAATTTAAAGTTAAGAACTTTGTACAAAAGTAAGCAAAACCAAGCCGCTCGATTTCAAACCAAGCCAAGTTCAAGCATAAAAATATTGCTCATTTTTGCAAATTCAGTTTGTTTGGTTCGCCCCAGTTTCAAATCAAACCAAGTATGAGCATACATGTTGTAAGGCCTCGGTGCCCTACTTTAGCATTGGATTTACTGATAAACACAGTTCTAAATATCATATTGAATTAAAACTTTTCACGGAAGAAACAAAGGTCAACCATTTCATTACATAATTCATATAATTTAAACATTATAAAACATGTCTTTAAGTTCAAAAATCATAAATTTAGGTCTTCAGATGCCGACTTCTTTATTCATCTGTCATGTATCCCTCTTCAAGTCAGCTGTCTCATCCTGCTCACCTGCGTGCATACTAAAAGTCAGCTATGCTGAGTGAGTTCAAGTTTAATCAGGCAACATACATTTCATACACATGCTTACATATACGCATCCGAAGATACATATTATATACTTAACTTGTCTACCTTTCCTTCGTACTTACATACATTCATAAATCCCTTCTTACATACATACATTCTTTCATACTTTCATACTACATGCATAACTATCTTTACCATCTCAGATATTAGTAGGGTCTGGTCCCTTCTATCTCACAAAAATATCCGAGCCATCGGATTATCTTGTGCACTTCGTTCCTCCAAGTGCTAATTTTGGTCACCTGCAAAATGTAAATAAAATACGTCAGCAACGAATGCTGGTGAATATGTTGACGCTAAAAATATTTTTCTTTAATTAATTACCCCTCGGGACTACGTAGGTCCCGGCCCAACGTGGCTTAGGAATAACTGAGATGGTTAAATGATCTTGAGGATCATGGGGAAAATCCCAAAGTGGATTTGATCGAAAGATCCTAGGGGAAATCCCAAAAATTGATTTTGATCATAAGACCCTGGGAAAATCCCAAAAAAAGCTTTTGATCGTGGAGATCCCGGGGAAAATCCATTTTGATCATAAAGATACTGGGAAAAATCCCAAAAAATGATTTTGATCATAAAGATCGTGGGGAAAATCCCGTAAATAACTTTGAAATTGAGTTAACACATAAGTGTTAAATACTTGGGACATGCCAATTGTGAGTGACATGAAACTGCCAAAACCTTATGTAAATACTTGAGACAAGCCAATCGTGAGTGACATGAAAATGCCAAAACCTTATGTTAATACTTGGGACAAGCCACGATTGTATAACATGTTTATGTTATTCCATTAATAATATACTTGAGGATCCATCATGTAACCAATAACAACGAAATTATCATCCACCATTAAGATGAACTGTTTCGCCATCTAGAATTACATGTGGACAATGTGCGCCCAGGTGGAGTGTTTAAACTCAATTCTTAAAAATATGAAAACCTTTAAACCTTATAAGGGATTAGAACCTTAAACCTAGAGAGGTGGCCAAACCCCTAGGAATGCATTCACTTATTAGTCGGGATCCCGATTATGCAAAACGCTTGAACCTTAGGGTGGGTGTTAGCCGAGCTAACACCCTTCGATGATTAAGCCAATAACAGAATTCAAAAAATAACACAAAAGAAAATAAATAATTGAAATAGTAAAGTCAGAATACATACCATACCAAGTTAGCAATAAAATTCTAACTTACGTTAAATAGAGTTTAAGATGAACAACATTCCAGGATCTTGGCAGGATCCTGCCATCCATAGCAGATAGCTGATATGCTCATTTTCTTGCCTCAGCCTCGATCTTGTACGGTCCTTCCATTTGGATACTAATTTTCCTTCCTTGGGATCCGTTTTATTCTTAAATGCCTTCCTTAGTACTAGATCCCCCACTTGAAATCTTCTGACCCTAATGTTGTTGTATGACTTGGTGATTCTTTCTTGGTATGTTGCCATATGAATCCTTGAAGAATCTTTGAGTTCATCCACCACGCCAAGATCATTGGCAAGATCCTGATTATTGGTTTCAGGATTTTGGAAGCAAGATCTTGCAGTAGGGATCACCATCTCAGTCTGAATTGCCAGGGCTCGGAAATTTGATGGCATGGATATATTATCCTGGCACATGTTCTGGATCAATTATCCTTAACATGTATTCCAGATATTGTCAAGATCAGGGATCCTAAATACTTATTATTGATTACTAATGATTGTTCTCTTTATATTATTAATATTAATGCAGGTGAAATGGATAATGACTGAATACAACCCATTATTTCGCCATCAAAGTCATTAAAAAAGACGTGATCAAGCATGTAACGGCTATATGGAGTAATGGTCTTGATTTGGGGCGAGAAAATATGGATTTTAGTTAATAGTTTGTATCTTATCTATATAAAGAGGCTATGACAGTGATATTAGAAGACACGCAAAAAATACACACCTGCAACACATACACGCACACACACATATTTCTTTCTTGTAATCGCTGCTGTAGCTCTCGCTTTATATTACACTTCTTTGTTCACTAATAATATTGGTAATAGACGATTGTCATCACCTGGGGTTTTTATGCTGTCGATCTCATATTGTTCAAGGGATTTTCCTCGTAACAAAATTATTGTGTTCCTTTACATTTTTACTTGTATAATCACCACTGTCATTCAAGCACCCTACCTCACAAAACTAATTTGGTTAAATTATCCTTGAAACCGAATTTTGACCAAAACAACTTGGCGCTCACCATAGGGCAAGTGGTGATTCAATCCAAAAGAATTCTCACCAATTTCCAACCTTTTCAACCAATACCATAACCAATGGCCTCTTAACAAACCTCTGCTTGAACCACTATGACATCATCAGTTTCTCTTTCATCCAAAATCTCCTTGCCGATGCTTCCCCCCTGCAGGGTTACAAATGATCAACGTTACTGGTAACAAGATGCAAGCTCCAGTCTTCCAAGGATCAAATCCTCTGCTGCTACTCCTGGGGTAACCACTAACAATGTTATTTCTACTTCATGTTCTTAGGCTAAGGCTTATATGGTGCAGCATAACAAGACTAACCAGAATATCCTGCGTGAGATTGAAGACATCAAGAAAGCAAAAAGGCTAGCGGAGGATCAAACTCTCTTGCTGTCTAGGATGCTAGATTTCACCAGGATACAAGCCCCAACATGTTCAGGGATCCTCTATCCTTCAACCAGGATCTTTAGGCATCTTTCAACAAGGAACCTATATCTTTCCACGACAAGGATCCTCCATCTTTCAATTAGGATCATTAGGAGCATTTCATTAAGGACCCTCTGATTATCAGCAACAAGGATCCTTTATGCAGAGTTAGGGATCCTTAGGAATCCAACACCAAATACCGTCAGATGTACATGAAGGAGATATCATTCCTATGCGAACTATTGTTCCCGGTGGACCAACTGCTGTGGCTGAGACATCCTATCCTGGAAATTCTTCTGGGATACCATCCTTCAGTCAACCAAAAGGTAAAAATTACAATAATGTATCCTTAGACACTAACCTGGGATTTATGCAGAATACAGGTCTCAATCAAGCTATGGCTAAGGAGCTACAAAAGTTAATAGATATGATATCTAGTGTTCCACGAGTGGTCAGACCTATTCCCGACATTCAAGATGGAAGTCACAGGATATCCAGGATTGCTCCACCCATTTGTGATGATGAGATACCAAAGCGTTTCTAGAATCCTAACATGAAAGTCTATGATGGCATGACTGACCCGGAAGAACACGCAGCCCAACACAGGGAAAGAATGGAGATTAATCCTATCCCAGATAGACTCAAAAAAGCATGTTTATGCAAAGGCTTTGGATCCACACTAACTGAATCTACTCTTAAATGGCCTCTAAGTCTTCCTCCCTATTCAATTACTTCGTTCTCTCACTTAGTTAATCTTTTTAATAATCAATTCTCTTGTAGTAGAAAATTTGAGAAGTTAACTAGTGATTTATATCGTATTATCAATCTCGTGATGAATCTCTAAGGGATTTTGTCATTAAATTTGGTAGGGAAGCCTTGGAAATCCCAAACCATGATATGGAAATGCCTGTCGAAGCATTCAAGATGGGATTGCAAAAGGATTCCCCCTTTTATGATGATCTTGTTATGACTCCATGCAGGTACCTAGATGAAGTTAGAAACAGGCTCCAAGGTTCATCCGGTTAGAATATGACAAGAAAATTCAAGAAAAAATGGGTGCTTCAACAAAGCATGAACAACATGACAAGAAACAAGGATCCTCATACAGACATAACAACTCCAAGCCTTATACAATATACAACAACCATAACGTCCATGTAGTGGAATAAGACGTGGATAATGAAGAATACCCTAGAATATCGGAATATTGTTTCTTTGTTGATACTGCTGGGCTAATATGTGTCATGAAGGATTTCGGTGAAAAGAAAGGTGGCTAAGAAAGATAAAAAAATGTGGATGATGAAGAATACCCTAGAATATCGGAATATTGTTTCTCTGTTGACACTGCTGGGCTAATATGTGTCATAAGGATTTCGGTGAAAAAAAAGGTGGCCAAGAAAGATAAAAAAATCAACCTCCTACAAAGACAAATCGAAGTGGTGTGCTTATCATAAAGATTTGAGTCACATGACTGAGCCTTAGAAGAGAGATATGATACCTCCTTAGCAAATGTCACTTTAAAGAACTATTGGGCAGAAAGAAGTTAAGGATCCAAGATCCTGATAAAGTTCCAGAAAAGGTTGCTCCACCTTCAGCGGATGCACAGATAATCAACTTCATCTCTGGAGGATCAGAAATCTGTGGCACTTTTTTCTCGTTCGCAATATGACACGCCAAGGAAACCAAATTAGAGAATGGAGATAGGCCTATTCGAAAAAACAATTTGACTAATCAAATAATGATAACTTTTGATGAGGAAGATTAAATGCACCTCCATGATCCTCATCATGATGGGTTAATTATTACACTATTTGTCACTAATCATTATTCTAGTAGATGTCGGGAGCTTTGTGAACATCATCTAGTCTGATGTTCTCAAAAAAGAAGAATATCCCTGAGGCTGAAATAACTCCAAGATCCTTTGTCCTTGTTGGCTTCAATGGTAAAACTAAGAACATGCTGGGGGGACATTAAACTTCCAATATATATTGAGGGAGTTAATTCTTATCAACAATTTTGTGTTATTTACAATCTATCTTGTTGTAAAGTTATCCTTGGATCCATGAAATGAAAGCTGTCGTTTCAATATATCATCAATGTATTAAGCTACCAACTCCATGGGAAGTGGTGAAAATCGATAGTGATCAAGCAGAAGCTAGGAACTACTATACTTCATCTATGAAGCCTACTGCAAAACAAATGACTGCATAGCAATTAAAGAGCCATCCTAAAGAAGTGCTGGAAGTAGGGGAGATGGATGTTAAAGAAGTATCCTTAGACCCTAAAGATCCGAACACCAAAGTATATATAGGATCTGATATCCTTTGCAACATAGAAGAGGATCTAGTATCCTTCCTCAAACAAAGGAAATCTACTTTTTCTTTCAAACATTCCGACATGACATGTATTTCTAAAGATATTACGACACATAAAAATTGGGTATAGACACTTCTGTTAGGCCTATTCACCAGAAGCGGAGAAAATTTTCTCTTGAGAGAAACACCACTATCTAAGAAGAAGTTGAAAGATTTTTAAAGCAGGTATGGTTAGAGAAGTTAAGTATCCAAGATGGTTAGCCAATGTGGTAATTGTTTAAAAAAATGGAAAATGAAGGGTATGTGTTGATTTCACTGATTTAAATAAAGCATGCCACCTGTATTTTTTTCCCTTACCACATATTGACTCCATGGTGGATGCTACAACTAGACATGAGATACTTACCTTTATGGATGTTTCGTCTGGATTCTAACAAATTCAGATGGAACCATCTAATCAAGAGGATACATCATTCATGACTCCTATTGTTGCTATGCCTTTTGGACTAAGTAATGCATGTGCAACCTACCAAAAGAGTTGTCAATATGATGTTCAAAGATCACTTAGGAAAAACCATGGAAGTCTATATAGATGACATGGATCATCTTAAAGATCTCGAAGTAGCATTTGATATTCTTAACCAATATAACATGAAGCTCAATCCACCCAAGTGCCATTTTGACGTGAAAGCTGGAAAGTTCTTAGGATACATGGTGACCAAAAGGGGAATAGAAGCCTGCTCTGATGCCAGTGCACGGTTTTTTCGTCTCAAGTCTTTGTAATTTATCAGTTGTAATTTATTATTATTTTAATGTAAGGGTTATTTATGGAAAATCAACTAGTTCATTATATATAGGCTCATTCGTTAAGGATGTTTAACAAATAAGCCAGTTCATTATTTTTACAGTCCATTCGTTAAGGATTTTTAACGAATGTACATTAGTTCGTTATGTATGTTTCCTATTCGTCATGGAATGTTATGAATGGGGGTATAGTGAATCAATAATTCACTATGCTTTCCTTTCATTTATTGTAATGTTAAGGAATGAAGCCCATTCGTTATGGGATGTGTAACGAATGGGGTTCCATCGTCTATATAAGGCTTTCATGCCTTGAGTAATTTAAGTATTGTTTAAGATATTACCTCGAACCTCTGCTCAGTTATCCTCTCGTTCAATACTTCATTAATATTATTAATAATACTATCAATTACTATCTATATATAACTAATAACATATCATATAACTATATTCGTAGTTTAATAAATTGAATACGTATATGGATTGATTGAATCTGAGTTTTAGCATTGATTTAACAAATGGCATCAGAGCTTTCGGGTGTTAGATTTCTCTTAGTCTAAGGTAATATGATATGAAATTGATGTTTATTGATTAATTATCGGTTTCAAGTTAGTTTTATTGATTTTGGTTGAATTAAAATTTGGATATGTTAATTATGGATTGAATTGGGTTGAATTGTGTTCGGTGTGGATTGTGGAAGATTTATGAGGACTGGATTGGGTTATTGTGGTTGTTTGTGATGATTTTGGATTGGATATGAGGTTGTACGGAACAGAGTGTCGTTTGATTGAAAACTGGTAATCAATTGGTTGATTTAAGGTATATGGGATCAGTTGGTTGTGTTCACGGGTTGATTACGAGCAAAATGAGCTTTGATTTGGCTTATTTGGTGCAGATTTGATATATTTTTGCATAATTTTAAGTTGTAATCTAAACGTTTTTAGATCTGGAAAATTTTCAGACATCTGGAAATCTGGTTTGAAGATTTGAAGATTTGAAGATAGCCGTAACTCGTTACGACTAATTCGTTATACACATGTTATAATTCTATATCAATCTCTAACTGATTTGTGGCACGTGTAAAGTTTGTTACAACAGAATAACAAACTAATTCGTTATTCACTATAGCTATTTCATGCTCACTGTAGCTAATTCGTTTTTCTGATTCGTCATTCATTCGTCATTGATTCGTCAATCTGATTCGTCATTTATTCATCTTTGATTCGTCATTGATTGGTTTAAGTCAATTCGTTACTAGTTTGTTAAGTTACTGTTCCTGATTCGTCATTCAGACATCACTTAATTCGTTAAGACTCTTGTGCCAGATTCATTACCCTCACAACACTTAATTCGTTAAGAAAACTGTTTCTAATTCGTTACTAAAGTTACACTTTAAACCCTAAGTTTGATTTTTGTTTAAAATGCCTGGTTTTATGCATTGGCATCTCAGAACGTATTGATGCAACAAATGTTACATCTTAATGCGGAAATTAGATCTCATTCAAAATGTCCATCTTTGATGAAGTTTAGTGACTTTGCTAAATGGGAACCACGTTTTCAAGCACATCTTGGTTCTGTGGATCCTGGTTGTTCTCATTGTCTTGATGAAGTTATACTGTCCCAATGCTTGGTAGTGAAACTACAGGTTTTACCCCAAAAGCCTTTTCTCAATACTCGCAAGAGGAAAAGAAAGTGTTAGAGATTGAGACTAAAGCATACTCAACTCTGACTATGGCATTACCCGAAAACATATTTCATTAAGTTGGAAGTATTATGATATGTGCTTCATTGTTTCAACATATTAAGATGAGAAGTATGGGAAACATAGAAGAGAGCAAGAAATTAATGTTGAAGTTTCAATTTTGAAACTTTAACTTATTAAAGGGTGAGACTGTTGAAGAGATGCTTACTCGTTTTAACCATTTGATAGCAGAAATAAACAGATTGAAGATGGAACCCACTGAATCTGACAAGATTGATACAGTCAAAAATGCTTTACCGGGTTCATATTCAACATTCCTGATAGTGTTGAAAGAAAATAATTATTTCAAGAATGAAGATCTAATGACTTCAGAACTTATGCAAAAAGTGGAAGCTAGAGAATATGATCTGAAATGTCAGAAATCATCAAAAGAAACTCAAGATCCATCTTTTTATGGAGGTTGTATGCCATTAAGTAGCACTGCAACTCCGATTACTGCATTTCTTACTCAAAGTGCAAACGAGGGATCATCAACTTATAGTTATCCTAATGTATGCTTTATGGCATCTAGGTTTACTGATAATTGTGGTTGGTCTTCTTCTACCAATAGTTTCACTCCACCACCAAATGTTAACATGAAAGACATAAATTTTCATTTCTGTGTGCTTTCATGACATCGTATGAGAATTTGGTTGGTAGTAAGATTGCTACGAGTGAGCTAACTGATGAAGACTATGACCAAATTTTTCCAGATGATTTAGAACTTATGGATCTTAAATGGAACATGGCAATGATTGTGAGAAAGGTGAAGAAATTCATGCAAAGAACTGGTAAGATCTACCATCTCTAAACAAATGAGTTGGTTTTGATAAGTTAAAAGTCAAGTGCTACAACTGTCAAGAATTTGGTCTTTTTGCCAAAGAATGTGATAAGCCGAAGAAAGAGTATAATGGACTGCGAAGCTAAGACAGAAATTCCGGGAAGAAGGTTAATGATGCTACTGATAAGCCTTCTGGTGGTAAACCTTCTGCTTTGGGAACACAAGCTCTTCTCTCTACTGTTGAAGGAACTAATTGGACTCAAAGATTGCTGTTCAATGATAATCAAGCAAATCTTGCTATGTTCGAGCTGAATGAAAGTTTTCAAGATGCTAGTGGGAATGAGCTGTCATCTGACAATGAAACTGAATCAGATTCTGATGATTCGTGTCTTATGCAACCAACTTCCTTTGCATGCATGGCTAAAATTGACGAGGTTAGTTCTTCTTCTGCTAAATTATCTGCAAATGTGTCTTGTGCTGATTGTGAAACTGTTAAGCCTTGGTTAGAATCATTGAAAGAGCATAATGACCTATTGGTAAAAGAAATTTCTTCAATTAAGGATACATATAGACAATCTCTAGAATCACAAATGAGATCTAGGGAGAAAATAGAAGCATTGTCTATTAGTAACCATGACTTGAAAGCTGAACTGTCTGTCAAAATGACAATTAATGATCAACAATTTCAAAAGATTTTGTAACATCGAACTAAGATAACAGAACTTTAGAATGTCGTTCTTTATTTGAAAAGCAAGTTGTCCAAGTTTCAAAATTCTTCGTTTTTGCTAAATGAAATTATTGAAGTGACTGGTAAGCAAAAAGATTCAAAGAAAGGTGTAGGTTTTGTTGAAGTACCACAACCATTTCATAATGATTATACTGTAAATCCTTTTGCAGGAAAATAGGAAATTGTTGTTAATGAACATGTTGTTGAGATAAAACCTAAAATGGTTAAAAATGACAATATCAATGCCAAACTTCAACTCAAAAACCTCATATTCAAAGTAACAAGATCTTTGTTGAAAATGTTGATAAGGTAATCATCGAGGATGTATTTGAACCTGAAGTTGTACACAAAAACCAGGACATTCCAAGTTCAAATCATATTTTATGTGATCCTCATGAATTTGAGGAGGTTGTGTATGGTTCAAACGCATCTCAAGTAAAAAAGGAGAAAACTGTTAAGGTTAAGGCTAAGAAATCAAAAAAGCCAAAGATTTCTGATGAGGATTTGATGCATTTCGTTAATTCTGTTGCTTCTAGGCCATCTTCTGGTCGAGTGTTTAAGTTGAAAAGGATTAGCAAAGTTTTCACATAGAAAGACATTCCGCTTAATCTAATCAAGCCTGAATTGATGAAAGCGTATTTCAAAATGAAACTTCCAAGATACAAGATCTTGAACAAAAGTTTGTGAATTCCAAGACATCAATTGTAATAGATTTTTTAATAAAAGCCAAACAATTGTTAAAATATGCTAAGAACGTTCAATTTGTTAAATCAAATTGTACAGACACTTTACAGAGTTTCTCAAACTGTTCAAACCTTGATTTCTACATGAAAAAGAAATCTGTGACATTTGATGATTTGGACAAAAGTCCCATTGCTGGTGTGTTTCATCAACCTTCTATTGCACATGTTTCTGCTATACCACAACGTGAGCGTGTTGACATGAGAACGTGTTTTCTCTGTGGTGAACAAGGTCATGTAGTCAGAAATTGTGGACTGATGGAATCACAAAATCTTCATCCATTTATCAAGGAACAATCCAAACCCGTTCATCGTGATTAAGGAGATTTTAAAAAGACCGATGTCTTTTGATGATGAAACCCGTATCATGTTATTAAAAATTTAAGTAATTTAAAGCCCAAATTCGTTCCTACAGAACCTATTTGCAAGAATGTGAATACAAATGTAGTTCAAGCTGCATACTTGAGACGAAAGTCGAAACAACTTGTGACTATTTCACAAGCGGTTAAACCACATTTGGATTCACTCAAAATTAAAACTTCAAGTGAAACTCAAGAGGTGCCCAAGACTGAGGCCTGGGCTGCCTTTTTGAACTTGTCATTTTTCATTCGTGTGTAGAGTTCATCCAAGACTATTTCTGGTGAAAGCTGGATAATGGATATTGGATACTTTTGTCATATTACCGGCAACATTAACCTCTTAAAAAATGTCAAGAATATACAAGGAGGGTATGTAGCGTTTGTGGGTAATTCGGGTGGAATGATTACTAAAGAGGGAAATGTGTCAAATGGGCGTATCACCTTTGAAAAGGTTAATTATTGTGACAAAGTAGATCACAACTTGTTGAGCGTGTCACAAATTTGTGATAAGAAATACACAATAGTATTTAATGATAAGGAGTGTATAATACTTAAACCGGGATACGTCATTCTCGAAGATATGGTAGTTATGCGATGTTGGTGCATGAATGTCAGTAGTTCATAGTCTAGTATCTGTAATCGAGTCTGTATTGTTATTTATGTTTTTGTTTAAAGCGAAGTTGTTAACAAGTTCGCCTAGGCGAACTTGTTGAACAAGCGAAGTTATGGACAACTTCGCCTGAACATATCAGGCGAAGTTGTCGTGTATTTATATTAGATGTTACGGATTGGTTTAGGTTAATCAGTTAGTGATTTGAGTGAATCGTGTGATAGTTGTTAGCAGTTTTGGTTAACGAGTCTGTAATAGTGATATCGTATCACGTGTTCGGTTATCAATATAACGTGTTCGTTTATCGTATCGTGTTTGTTTGATTTGCTTTCTACACTCATAACGATCTACGCAGGGATTCCGCACCTGAGTAGACCGCGATATCTCGTGTGATCCGTCCAGGGAACCTACAATTGGTATCAGAGCTTTTGCTCGATTGTGTGGTTCGGGATATTCACGCGGGTGTAGAAATCGTCCCGTTTCGACTATTCGCGGGATGTGTTTTTGGTGTTTTTGATCATTCTTACCTCCTACCATCGTGTTAAAGCCTTTACACCGTCAAAAACCTCGTTAAAATCCGATTTACAGATCTGCAGAAACTTCGTGTTCATCAGGCGAAGTTGCCGTCACTGTGCGTAGGGTTTCGGCGAAGATATAAGGTTAAGCGAAGTTATCCACAACTTCGCCTACCTTCTCAAGTTCGCTTAACTCAAGCGAAGTTCTCTACAACTTCGCCTACCTCTTAAGTTCGCTTACCTCAAGCGAAGTTAAGAATCAGCGAAGTTAATCAGCAGTGTTATCAGCGAAGTTCTTCAGCGAAGTTCTCTACAACTTCGCCTACTTCAAGCGAAGTTATCCGTAACTTCGCCTATAGTTCTTTAATATAAAAAAAAAAACTTTTAACTTTTCAGGTTTCTTACTTTTCGGGAAAGATGTCGTCGATCAACATCTCTGAGTTAGTGAAGATGGAAGTTGAAGCAGGGTCGGCTACCAAGGCCCCAAGATTGCTGAAGGGAACCGATTTCGTTGCATGGAAGGATCGGTTCATACAGTACGTCAAATACCAGGATGCGAAGATGTGGGTATGCATTCAGGATGGGTATATTCCACCAATTATGGAGTATGAAGGTCGTGACCAAATCAAGAAGTATAGTAAAATGGAAGAAGAAGAGAAAAAGATGTATGAGGCCGAGAGCAAGGCTCATGCTGCTATTACTATGGCTCTTCCACAAGAGATCCTTCATACGTTTAGAAAGTACACATCAGCAAGAGAGCTTTGGGAAGCTCTTGAGAGCAGATTTGAAGGGAATGTAGGAATACGGGCTTCAAAGATAAAATTGCTCAAAACCCAGTTCTCAGTCTTCAAGTATTTGAAGAATGAATCTTTAGATGATATTATCACTCGATACTACCATCTGATGACTGAATTGAGCAACTATTCCATTTCCTACCAAGAAGAAGAAATAGTTGAGAAGCTTCTAGATGCTCTCCCACCAAAATGGGAGATGTACACTGTGCTGATGAGGGAAGACAAAGACTTTCCCACATATGATCTAGAAACGGCAGTCAACAAGCTCAGAACCTTTGAGCTTAACATGGCCAGAAAAGAGACCTCTATGGATCAGGTTCAAGATCCAGGTATGTATGGAGCTAAAGTCAACACTAGCTCAGGATCGAAGACTGAATCGGCTGCCTACTACACAAAGGGAGAGTCGGGCCCCAACTCATCTCATGAGGGGCATGTGTTAGTTAACACAAATGGGGATGTTTGCTATGTAGCAGCTGGATCGAGTGGTTCTCAACCCCAGGTAAGCAAGAGTAGTTGCTCTACAAGTTCTCCCAGCAACAACTACTCCAAGATGCCTATGAGTGTAAAGTCTGCTGAAGAGCAGTTTGGTCTCTATGCTTCTTTTATCGCTTCCTATGAGAACTATATTCAAGGGAAGATTGTTGATCCAGCTATGTTGGATGAAGATTACGATCAGATTGATGCTGACGATATGGAAGAAATGGATCTACAATGGCAGATGGCCATGATTGTGAGGAGGGTGAAAAGGTTTATGAATAAGACCGGTAGAAAGTTTGTCGGAGGAAGACCAGGGTTCGACAAGTCAAAGGTGAGATGCTACAATTGTCAACAAAACGGTCACTTTGCAAAGGAGTGTAGGAATGAGCGTGTAGAACGTGGTCAAGGAAAGTCTACACAGCATAATGAGGGAAGAAAAGATTATAGTGCCATGATTTCCAGAGGAGATGGTGAATACAACTGGAACATGCTTTCTAAAGAAACTTTTGAGCAGGCAAATTTGGCAAAGGTTGAAACTAAAGAAAGTGAGAGGGCTACCAAAGAAGAAAAAGCTCTTATGGCAGATGACAATGACTAGCTCTCCGAGGTATGTTCTAAACCTATATGTTTAAAATTTGAGAACTTGTCTGAGCAACTAGCAACCATAACTGATCAGTATGTTAGGTTGGATGCTGAATTTAAAACCTTAAAAGAAGATCATCACTTTATTAAATCAAGAGAAAATAATTATAAAATTAAAATAAAAGCTTGTGAAAAAGATGTTAAAAGTTTAAAAACTAAACTTGCTGAAAAAATTGAAGTGATTGATTTAAGTTATGAGGTTTTGGAAGAAAAGACCAAACTAATTGCTGAGAGAGAAAAACAGATTGCTGACCACCAGGTGAAAGTGGTGGAACTGAATCGAAAACTGGAGCAGTTCATAAATTCCTCTGCTATACTTGATCACCTTGTTAGTGATCAAGGTTCCTCAGTCAAGAGAGGAGGAATCGGTTATCATGAGGTTCCACCACCGTACAATCACAATTACACTTTTAACCCTAGTATTCAGAAATCTGTTGACTTTGAGGTTGCTCAGACAGTGCCAATTAAAGTAACTGTTAAAGAACCAAATGTTAGTAGAGGCGAAACAAGTTCGCCTGTTTCAAGTGTTGAAATTTCTGATCAAAGTCCAGTCTCGTCAGATTCGGATAAGTCATCCGATTCTGGTAAGGCAAAAGAGGTAGATTCATTTAAAGGAAACAAAACTCCTATCTGCTCCGGTATCAATTAAAATTGAAGCTAAATGCTCATTTACTAAAAACACACCAATCACCACGGCGTTGGCAACTTGAGCTTGGTTGGCGTTCATCATAAAGGCACGCCCTTGGTTGCCACAGTTGACTTTTTGTGCTGGAGGAGGAAGAAGAGCTTGCATTGCTTGCGGGAGTAGCGGAGGAGGAAGAGCTTGAATTGCTTGGAGCGGTTGAGCCAAATGAGCCAAGAGTTGCAAGACTTGAGGTTGATAAGTTTGCACTTGGTAGGCTTGGGTTGGTAGTACGGTGCAGGCAAGATTTGGGCTTGATTAATGAACCCAAGTCGAAGAAAAGCATTGCAAAAATGATTCGGGCCTCCAAAATTGAAACAAGCTCTAGGTTGAGGGCAAGTTTGAGAAAAAGGTACGGGACAGTTTTGATTAGTTGGAGCAAACCTTGGTGGAGCGGGTTGCGCACGGGAGGTTTTATGACACACTTTGCTAAGGTGACCGTAGCGGTAACACTTCGTGCAATGGTGACAAGCGGAGTTAGAGGGGTGATGGCGTTGGCAAGTGTTACAAAAGGGATGCGAGCCGGAATAAGGTTTTCGGTTTTGAGAAGCTTGAGATTGAGATTGAGGTTGAGATAGGTGAGTGATGGCATATTTTTGGTGGTTAAGTTTGCTTTTCTTCTTGGAGTGGTGGGATGAGTTGGAGTAAATTATGGATCGAGGTTGAGGGTCAACTTTGGTGTGGGATGATGGTTCGGGTGTGCTCTTTTCATTGGATTTCTTGGAACCCTTGATCTTGAGAGTACCAACTTTGACATGGTTCTTGGAAAGAGTAACGGCTAAGGTAATTGCATCATGGAGTGTTTGCGGGTTACTAATCATCACCGAGTCTCGGATTTGCATAGGCAAATCGCCAACATACTTTTCAGTCGTCCGTTCGAGGGGAGTGACCAAGTGAGTAACCAAGAGACAAAGCTCATGAAAGCGGTTGGAGTAGGCGGAGTTGTCACCACTCTCTTTCTTAAGTTCCCAAAATTCGGTTTCGAGTTTTTAGAGTTCATGTTTTAGGCAAAATTTCTTCATCGTGACTTCCTTGAGCTTGGTCCATGAGTAGGTATGGCTACTTCCACCCCTTTGGTGTACATTTCACTATTCCACCATGTGAGGGCAGTCTCATCGAACATGCTTGAAGCATATGTGGTTTTCTTAGATTCAGGTATTCACAATGATGGAAAGCGTTTTCCATATTTTCGAACCATTGCAACAAGGTAGTGGCACAGTTCGTACAGTAAAACGTTTATGGGTTGGCACTGGTAAATTGTTTCAAAGGGAAAGGTGCGAGGTTAGGCATGGCTTGGTTAACGATAGGTTGAGTTGCTTGATTTTGGGTTATTAGTCCGGGAATCATAGCGGCGGTCTCTTTAGCAACCAACGCGGCCATCTGACGGTCGGAGTTAGGCTTGCGAGTGTGGCGACGAAGAGGACACATACTAAAATAATAAAAGGGAAATGATATAAGTTTGGGGTAATTGGTAAAAGTATGAGGACGATATGTAAACATGGAGTTTTAATTATTGTGATTCCTAGAATCATGAGGATGAGGATGTTAGAAAATAATATATATTCTTTTGTAAATAAACCAAGTTGATAAACAAAATGATAAATAATTTAAATATTTGAAATTTAAAAATAAAGTGTTAGGATTTAAAAGCGGGAAAAACTTGCATGAATCACCATGACTTGTTGTCCCGATAATAAATCTTAAATAAAATGAGGTAAAATGGGGAGTCGAATATGTGCACGTATCACTATACAAGAGGATTGGGTTCTTGTTCGATCACAGAGAAAAGATAATGCTTATGTGATCGATATGAAAAAAAATGTTCCTGATGAAATCACCTGCTTGTTTTCAAAAGTGTCAGAACATACTGCCATGCTTTGGCATCGTCGTCTTGGTCATGCAAACAATAAAAATCTAAATCGTTTTGCTAAAAACGACTTGGTGAGTGGTTTACCTTTCAAAGATTTTGTTACTATTGAAAAATGTGTGGCTTGTGCCTTGGGTAAACACAATCGTAAATCTCACAAGCCAAAACTTGTTAATACCAGTTCATCAGTTTTTCAATTGCTGCATATGGATCTGTTCGGTCATGTTCATGTTTTGAGTCTTTCTCACAGCTCTTATTATCTTGTTATGACTGATTATTACTCACGTTTCACTTGGGTGTTTTTATTGTCAAATAAGAGTGAAACTGCAGAACTGATAAAACACTTCTTGGTGCTTATTCGCTGTGACAACGGCACGAAATTCAAGAATTCAACACTGAATTATTTTTGTGCCAAAAATGGGGTGCTTCGATAGTACAGTTAAGCTCGGACACCGCAACAAAATGGTGTTGCTGAGAGGAGGAACAAATCTCTTATTGAGGCAGAAAGAAGTACGTTGTGTGATTCAAAGCTACCTTTGTTCTTCTGGGCCGAGGCTGTTAACAAGGCTTGCTATGTTCGAAATCGAGTGCTGATTAACAAGTCACAGATGAAGACTTCCTATGAGATTGTTTATGGTCACAAACCCACTGCTGCACATTTTCGGGCCTTTGGCTGTCCATGTACTGTGTTGAATCTTGAAACGACTCCAAAGTTTGGAGCAAAAGCTGATGATTGTTATTTTGTTGGATATGCTAGGCGTACCGCCTATAGAGTTTACAACAAGTCAACGAAGCAGATAAAGGAATCTTATGACGTGCGCTGGTTAGAAGAAAATGAGACTGATGCTCGTGCCGGTCTTGACTGGCTATTTGATTATATTGAACTTTTCAAGCCCTTTAATGTGTTTCCAATCGTCGATACAGAAATGTCGGGTGCCAGTGTTTCAAATTCTGTTGATGAGGAAGAAGACTTACCCACTGACTCTCACATGTCTCCAGTGTTGCGTATTGATCCCGCATAATCACTGGATACCACTCAGCCGTTGTCAGACAATCAACAAGAAAACGTTACCGAAACTGTGTCTTCACCAGCACCTGCATTCAACGCTTCATCAGTTGAGGGAGAGAGTCCGATTCGTCAAATCTTTGGAAGCACTCTATTCCCAGATGTCATACCTAATGAATACAATGTCAGTACCTCGTACTCACATGGTACGACGACATCTGGATGGAAGAACCCTCTTACTGAAATCCTTGAAGATCCATCAAACTTACCTTCTAACAATCCTATTCCCGGGAATTCAGTTCCGATAAGAATTCCATGAGATAATCTAATTGACAATATTATAGGTCCTCTTGAAATAGGCGTGTTCATCAGAAATCAGACCGTGCACATCAACTGTTGTAGTTTTCTTGTTTCATCTCTCAGATAGAGCCTAAGTCAGTGGAAATGGCACTACAGGAACCAAGCTGGGTGGATGCCATGCATGAGGAATTAAATCAGTTTAATAAACTCACAGTTTGGAGATTGGTCGAGCTGGAAGTTGGAAAGAAAGCGTTAGATACAATATGGGTTTTCCGCAACAAGCAAGATGATACGGGGGGTTATCGTTCGAAACAAAGCACGGCTCGTCGTTCGTGGTTTTCGTCCGGTTGAAGGCTTAGACTACACTGAAGTGTACGCTCTAGTGGCTCGACTTGAGGCCATTAGGATTTTTCGGGCATATGCTTCCTACACGTCAAGACAACGTTTTTGTATGGAGAAGTCAAAGAGGAGATTTATGTGGATCAGCCACCAGGGTTTGTTGACTCAAAGAATCCAAATCATGTTTACAATTTAGATAAAGCATTGTATGGTCTTCATCAAGCGCATCGGGCGTGGTATACAACTTTGACGGCTCATCTTCTGGGGCATGGTTACAAGAGAGGAACCATCGATCAGACTCTGTTCCTTAAAATAGTCGGGAAAGATTATTATCCTAGTTCATATATATGTGGATGACATTATCTTCGGGTCTACCGGTACTGCACTATGTTCTGGATTTGAAGAAGTCATGAAAAGAGATTTGAAATGAGTTCGTTGGGGGAGATGACAACGTTTCTGTGATTACAGGTTCGTTAGAGTTCGACGGGAATTTTGATGCATCAAGGAAAATACGTTGAATACATGCTTGCAAAGTTCGAATTTCAAAATTCTAAGAGCGCATCAACTCCTATGGTGGAAAGACCTCTTCTTTCTTCTGATCCTGAAGGGAATCTCGTATATCACACGTACTATCGGTTAATGATTGGATCCCTAATGTATTTCACCGTCAGCCACCCTGACGTCATGTTTGTTGTCTGTCAATGCGCTCGTTTCCAGGCTAATCCTAAACTCTCTCATTTAATTGCTATTAAACGTATTTTTAGATATCTGAAAGGGCAACCAAAGCTAGGTCTTGGGTATCCAAAAAACTCAAATTTGACTTATATGCTTTTGCTGATAGATATTACGGTGGAGATGATATTGACAAGAAATCTACATTTGCTGGATGCCAATTCTTGGGTGATCGATTCATTTCATGGCAGTGCAAGAAACAACCAACAGTGTCCACGTCCACTGCCGAGGCTGAATATGTTACTGCGTCAGCTTGCTGCTCACAGGTTATCTGGATGCAACATTAATTGCTGGATTACGGTTTGGAATTTCTAGACACCCCAATCTTTTGTGATAATGATGCTGTTATTGCTATTGTTAAAAATCCTGTTCAGCATTCAAAAACAAACAAAATTTACATTAAAATTCATTTTATTTGTGACTATAATGACCGTAAAATGATTCATCTTGAGCAAGTTCACACTGATATTAATGTGGCAGACTTATTTATAAAACCGGTCGGAACAGCCAGATTTAATATGCTTGTGGGGTTTCTTCATAATGCTTCGTTTCGATGATTGAGTCTTTTTGAGTTAAATTTGTACATAAATATTTTCGTTTCATTAAAATTTTTGTTGCACTTAGGGGGAGATAATTCAAAATTCAAAAAGAGTGTGTTTTATTAATAAAAAAGTTGGTTTTACCTTCTCGCTTAAAATTATGTCGATTGCTCAAGTTTGAAGGACATATACTTGTATATGTTTGGTCATGTCATCTACTTGTAGACATACAAGATAGCCATTCACCTAAAGACTGAAACCAACTGGGGCGATTGTGGTGTGTTTTTATTTTTATTCTTTCGCTTAAAATTATGTTGGTTACTCAAAGTTTCAGAGACATGTATTTCTATATATGTTTGGTCATGTTATCTACTTGTAGATATATGAGATAGTCGTTTACCCGAAAACTAAAAGTGACTGGGGCGACTGAGTTTTAAATCGTCTTCTGTAATTCAATGGGAAGTGATATGATTATTCAGTTAATAGCTTTTTAGAAGCTTTAAATATTTTCAAATGAAAATTGATCCAACCTTTGGAAAATGATAGTAAAATTGATTATGTATGCCTAACGTGTGAAGTTACTAGGCTTAAAAGGATTTAGAACAGTCATTTATTTCCATGGTAGCTTTCCATGATGCGTAAAAGTTGAAGTGATATAAACTAAATATGCTAAACTTACGATGGAGAGTCATTTTGAAGAAATATGCTAAACTTACTATGGAGAGTCATTTTGAATAAATGTGCATGTCTCCAGATATATCTCTCTGAATGATAGGCAGAAAAGTAATACCCAGTTATACACGAGCATATTAGTGTCTTGATCTCCAAAAACATTATGTCTTTTCTTTGTTTAAAAAAAATTATGTGAGATATATGTAATATAGTGTTACTAAATTTCGTTTTTCAAAAGCTTAAAGGGTCAAACTAGAACTACAAGTGTAACAAGCCAGCTAAAGATGAATACGCCCGGGTGTGACGTACAAATTGTTCAAAACACATGTGACACTATTAAGGTGACAATATTATCATTAATTCATTCAAAGGCATCAAGTATACAAGTTGTTTCAAATAAGGAAATTACAATGAAAATAAACGTTCAAGTCTTATTTAAAATATCCTCGGTCTTGGGTCTTCATCCGTTTCATCCTCTAATAATTTTACCTGTAACAGATATATGAAATAATGTCAACTAACTTAATAGTTGGTGAGTTCACACAGTTTAAATACTACATAAAAACCATACAATTCCATGAAAACTTGTGAAAAGCAAGTAAGGGTTCTTTACACTCGAATCAAAGGTCCTAAGTGTAAAGAATAAATGAAGGTCTTTTCCAGTTGGGATTGTGCACCAATGTACTCTGATCGGGGTCCCTTTTCCACTCGAAACACGGTCCTGAGTGCAAAGGGGGGCGTATGATCATACTTATCTAAGAAATTCATCTACGCAATATTTGAGCAAGTTACAAGTAAATACACAAGTCCATGTAACGAATTGTAGTTCGTAAATAATGAATAAACAAAATTTAATTGTTGATAGAATATATATATGCTACCCCTAAAATAGTTAAAAAGGGTAAAGGGGGGGTTTGAGAAACTCACCTTTGAAATTGGAAGGACTACTTCTAAACGAATCGAGAAGCGCGTTATATGAAACCAAAAGTTCGAATCTCGCGAGCTAAAATAATAAGAAAACGAGAATTACCAACTTACTAATGGAAATAGCATGTCGGTTTTATGGTTCTTATTTCTTTATTGTTTATATATATACTTTTGCACATTTTAACATATTTATTATTATAATATTATTTATAAGTTGAATATTAAATTTGAATATAACAATGCTTACGGGATTTTAGCGTTACCGGTATATTTTAGTATAACGTTTGACGTTTTAGTTTCAATAAAGTGATAACGATATTATATTATATATATCCATATTTATATATATTTTACTAGTTTTAATAACGGTTCGGGTTTGTAAAAGGTTGGTTTTTGGAGGTAAAAGATTGAAAACAGTCTAAAATAATTTGTATTTATCTTAATAATGATTTTATTTATTTTATAATGATTTATAAACATATATTTGATTTATTAAAAACTATTATAATGGTTTGTAAAATAATACAAAATGGATCTTCAGTGACCCAGGTTTGAACCCGGGTCTTCATGACCATAGCAAACACAATCAACCACTAGACCAAACCTGATTTGTGTTTAGAAGATGGAAACTAATTATTTTAACCTAACTTTCAACTTCATCTTGTTCCTCTGAACCCTAGATGTTCAATTCGTTTAATCTGTTGATTGTTTGCCTAATTTATGTTAGGGGTTTTGCTCGACGTTTAAAAAAAATGAGAATACATATCTTACTTACTTGATTTGGTGCCGGAATGATGGTAAACGAAGCTTGGCCGGATTCATACTTGGATGAACAATTTGATAATGTTAGAGAGTTTGTTTGCGTTATTATGTTTGTAGCAGAATTAGATAATGAATAAGGTTATTTTTATGTGTTCAATTGTGTTGTTTGATGTTTATTACGAGCTATTAAAGTTTTGATTGTAATCCGATCGGTTTAGATGAATTACGGGTTTATTAGGTTGTTAATGATGAAATAAATCACGAAATAAAGTTTATAATTAGTGAAGACGACGTTTGGGGTGATTAACGGATCAAAACGAACCATATTATGTTGTTCTATATGTTGCCGGCGCCAGAATCCGGTTGCCGGACCCGTTGGTCGGAAAAACGCGAAGGGGGCGAGGGGGGCTGGGCTGGTGGATATTATTATTATTATTATTATTGTAAATTAAATTTACATTTTGGCCCCTTTACTTTATAAATATATAAAAACTAAATTTAAAGTTTATTTATTCTATAACCCTTAAACTTTATAATTGTACATACTTGATTAAATCTTGGTATAATTTAATATCTTTAGATTGTTTATATTTTATACCCGATAGTTTGGAGATTGATTATTTTATAAACTTTTAAGGCTCGGAGATTCGTTAACTGAACAATACGAACTTTTAATCATTGAACATGATATAAATTGATAACTTTCAAAAACAAGTACATTGAAATGACAAAACGGGTCGGTTCAACAAAAACAAATACAAAATGTGAATACGAAAAATTGACAAATGTCAAAGCCTTCCCTACTTTTGATCTTCTCGTTCCCAAGTGAATTCAGCGCCATGCTTAGATTCCCAATGAACCTTTACCAAAGGTGCACAACTATGTTTAGTTCCTTGTCTTTGCGTTCCATGATTTCTACCCGTTTTTCGACAAAGTGCATTGTTTCATCATTGCGCACTTCGTCGAGTGGTACATGGAGGTTTCCCTCAGCGAGACATTTCTTCTGATTTGAATCATGAAACATCAGAGGGACGTTAGAAAGCTCTTGATTAAGTTCGAATGTGTAAGAAACACTACCAACACAAGCAAGAATCTTGAAAGGTCCAACGAAATGAGGAGATAGTTTGCCTTTCTTGCCAAAACTAACAACAACTTTCCAAGGGGATACCTTGAGAAGGACACAGTCACTGACATTAAACTCAAGAGGTCATCGTCGGTTATCAGCATAACTCTTTTGATGGCTACGAGCAGTTAAGAGGTTATTTTCGGATTTGAGCGATTAAATCAGTAGTTTCTTGTACAAGTTCCGGACCGGTGATTTGGGTTTCACCAACTTCGTTCCAACAAATAGGTGATCGACACTTACGAGCATAGAGGGCTTGGAACGGAGCCATACCGATACTCGAATGAAAACTATTATTGTACGAGAACTCAATCAAGTGAAGATGAGAATCCCAGTTTCCACAGAAATCCAAGACACATGACCTAAGCCTGTCTTCGAGCGTTTGAATCGTGTGCCCGGATGATAGGCTGTGCTAAGATCCAATAGAGTTCCCAACGCATTTTGAAGCTATGACAAGAAGTGAGAAGTAAAACGGCTATCACGATCGGAATTGATACGCAAAGGTATACCTTGACGACAAACGATATGTTGAACATAAATCTATGCGAGTTGATTAACCGAGAACTTTTCGTTGATCAGAATGAAATGAGAAGACTTGTAACATCCTACTTTTGATAAGAAATAATAAAATAAAGTCCGTTATTTTATAGTGTGTCGTTTATCGGTTTAGATAAATAACTAATAGAAGGTGGGCTTGGACTTTTAAATATGGGATGAGAGATGGAATGGGCCTTAGGTCCATGAGCTTAAGGGAGTATAAATACCCCTTAAACCCTAAACTTTTCCATTTTTATCCATCTCTACACCATAGCCTACACCTTCCAAAACACACACACCATCCTTATCCCGAGCCAAGATCCGAAGTTGAGAACCCCGAGCTTGATAGTTTTAGAGCGTTGTGACGAACCAAGCCAACATCAAGACTAGACCGTGTTCGTAGACCGACTCGTTTAAGGTACGTTTATATCGAGAACTTGTTCGTTTAGGTCCGGTTTACATCTAGGAATCTTAGATCTATGTTTATATGGTAAAAACGAACCCGATGCATAAAACCTTACAGGAATTCGTGTTGGTGCATGATGTCAGTAGTTCAGTGTCAAGTGTCTGTAATCGAGTTAGTAATGTTTTGTATTTGTATTAAGCGAAGTTAGCTAACAAGTTCGCTGATATAGGCGAACTTGTTAGACAAGTGAAGTTAGGGACAACTTCGCCTGAACATGCCAGGCGAAGTTGTCGTCTTATATATCGGCTAGGTTACGGCTGAGTTGAAAGGAATCGAGTTAATCAGTTATCGAGTTATAACGAGTTGTGTAATCAGTGATCATTGTATCACGTGTTTCCAGTTGCAATATACAACGTGTCTTTGCTTATTGTAACGTGTGTTCGATTGTATTAACGTATATCGTCTTCTACGCTCGTAACGTATTACGTAGGGATTCCGCACCTACGTAGAACGAGATATTCCGTGTAGATTCGGCTGGGAACCTACATTTGGTATCAGAGCTTTTGCTCGTGATTGTGTGGTTCGGGATTATCACGCGGGTGTAGAAATCGTTCCGTTTGACTATTCGCGGGACGAGTTTACCGAGTTTTTGTGTCCTACTCACCTCCCACCATCATAAACAACCCATAACACCTTCGCATACCTCGCAAAACCCAGAAATCAAACCTGCAAAACCATCGTGTTCATCAGGCGAAGTTGCCGCTACTGTTCGTAGGGTTTCGGCGAAGATATAAGGTTAAGCGAAGTTATCCACAACTTCGCCTACCTCTCAAGTTCGCTTATCTCAAGCGAAGTTATCCAGAACTTCGCCTACTTCACAAGTTCGCTTATCTCAAGCGAAGTTATCTACAACTTCGCCGAATCAGGCGAATTTAAAATGGGGAGCGAATTTAAGAATCAGTGAAGTTAAGACTTAAGCGAAGTTATCCACAACTTCGCCTACAGTACTGTTAAGAATAAAATTTTTATTTTTCGAGTTTCTTTGTGTTTCGTGAAAGATGACTTCAATAAATATTACGGAACTGGTGAAGATGGAAGTGGAAGCGGGTTCAGCTACAAAGGCACCGAAGATGCTTAAGGGAACCGATTTTGTAGCATGGAAGGATCGGTTTGAACAATATGTCAAGTACCAAGATGCTAAAATGTGGGTGTGCATACAAGATGGTTACCTTCCACCAACTGCTGAGTATGAGGGTCGTGATCAGATTAAGAAATACAACAAGATGGAAGAAGAAAAGAAAATGTATGAGGCTGAAAGCAAAGCTCATGCAGCAATAACAATGGCTCTTCCACAAGAAATTCTTCACACCTTCAGGAAGTATAAAACTGCTACAGAGCTTTGGGAAGCACTTGAAAACCGATTTGAGGGTAATGTGGGGATTCGTGCATCAAAGATTAAACTTCTCAAAACCCAATTCTCGGTGTTCAAGTATCTGAAGAATGAATCACTTGATGATATCATCACGAGATATTATCATCTGATGACCGAACTCAGCAATTATTCCATTGCTTACAAAGAAGATGAAATCGTAGAAAAGCTTCTTGATGCTCTCCCAACGAAATGGGAGATGTACACTGTCTTGATGAGAGAAGACAAAGAGTTTGCCGACTATGACTTGGAAACAGCAGTCAACAAACTAAGAACTTTTGAACTTAACATGGTTCGAAAAGAGACACCACCTGATCAGGTTCAGGATCCAGGAATGTATGGTGCAAAAGTTAACTCAAGTTCAAGTTCGAAGTCTGAATCATCTGCTTACTACTCAAATGGAGAGTCGGGCGCTAACTCAACACATGAAGGACATGTATCTCTCAACATGAATGGTGATGTGTGTTTTGTAGCTGGTGGATCAAATGCTTCTAAACCTCAAGCAACCAAGAGTAGTTTTTACTCAAGTGTTCCTAACAACAACTACTCTAAGATGCCCATGAGTGTTAAATCTGCTGAACAGCAGTTTGCTCTCTATGCATCTTTCATTGCTTCGTATGAAAATTACATTCAAGGCTAGATTGTTGATCCTGCAACGTTAGACGAAGACTATGATCAGATCGACGCTGATGATCTGGAAGAGATGGATCTGCAGTGGCAGATGGCGATGATTGTGAGAAGGGTTAAACGGTTTATGAAGAAGACTGGTAGGAAGTTTGTGGGTGAAAGACCAGGGTTTGATAAGTTGAAGGTTAGGTGTTACAACTGTCAACAGAATGGCCACTTTGCGAAGGAGTGCACAAATGAACGTGTAGAACGCAGTCAGACCAGATCTACACAACAGAGTGGTGGAAGTAATGAGAATAGAGCCATGATATCCAGACAGAACGGGGAGTACAACTGGAATCTGCGTGTTGAGGAAGTGTTTGAACAGGCTAATTTGGCGAACATCGAAACTGCAGAAGGTGAGAAGGTGACTGGAGAAAATCAAGCTTTCATGGCCGATGTGACAGATCAGCTCTCCGAGGTAAGTACTAAACTCCCTTGTACTAAATGTGAAAATCTGTCTGAACAATTGACAACTATAACTGATCAGTTTGTTAGTTTGGATGCTCAATTTAAAACATTAAAAGAAGATCATCATTTCACTAAAGCTAGAGAAAACAGTTATAAAGTAAAAATAAAAGCTAGTGAGAAAGATATTAGGAGTCTTAAAGCAAATCTAGCTGAAAAAATTCAAGTAATTGATCTTAGCTATAAAGTGTTAGAAGAGAAAACCAAACTAATAGCTGAAAGGGATAAACAAATAGCTGATCACCAGGTGAAAGTGGTGGAACTAAACAGGAAACTTGAGCAATTCAGAAATTCCTCCGCTCTACTTTATCACCTCGTTAGTGATCAAGGTTCCCCAGTTAAAATGGGAGGAATTGGATATAATGAACTTCCACCACCGTACAATCATAATTACACTTATGGTCCTAGTAATCAGAAATCTGTTGATGTTGATTTTGGTCAGACAGTTCCGGTTAAGGTTACTATTAAAGAACCAGAAGTTAGTAAAGGCGAAACAAGTAAGCCTGTTTCGAGTGTTAAGATTTCTGTTCCTAGTCATGTCTCATCAAACTCGGACAAGTCATCCGAGTTGAGTGAGACAAAAGAAAAGGCAGTGTTACCAAAAAGTGGAGAGAAATATAAAACACCTGAAAAGAAATCTCCACTAAACCCGTATGTCCCACCATATGTGAGACAAGCGGGCAGTAATGCAGCCTCAACATCTAAAACAACTATTGAAAAGAAAGTTGAACACAGGAGTTGTTTCAGATGTAATCAATTAGGACACCTAATTGCTGATTGCCCTCTGAAGCAGAGATTCAGAGGTGTGAGGCCTTCGAAAACTGAGAACAGAACTAACAGTAATCAATATAATGGTAAAAATGAAAACTCATCAAAGTTCAGAAATTGGACTAATCCTGGTTTTCAAAGAAATCGATCTCAGTTTTTCACTGCTAACAACCAAACCATAAGTAATAATTCATTTAATTCACGAAGGTTTGGATGGCCTCATAGTCAATCTACAAGAAAGTATCCTTTTAGGACTTACAGAAATTATTCTGATACTAACTTTGGACAGCCAAGGTACGGGATGTATCGACCCAAGACCAATAGGTCTTGGGTCCCCAGATTTTAATCATCTGCTTTAATCGTGCAGGAACAGTTGAACAGGGCTGCAAACAATCTATAGGTTGTGGATAGCGGCTGTTCCCGGCACATGACGGGTAACAAGAACTTGTTACACGAATGGAAACCTGTTCAAGGAGGAAGAGTGAGTTTTGCTGGAGAGAGAGGTGGAAGGATTACAAGAATAGGGACGGTGACTAACGAAAAAATGACGTTAGAAAAAGTGAATTTCGTTGAAGAACTGAAGCATAATCTGCTGAGTGTATCGCAGATATGTGACAAAGATTACACCGTGCACTTTACCAAGAATGAAGCGATCGTGCTGTATCCTGGTTTCAAGATACCAGAGGATTGGATAGTTATGAAGGCTCCAAGAGAAAAGAATACGTATATTATGGACAAGAGGTCGACTGAGATGGCCACAGAAGAATCGTGTCTTCTGTCAAAAGCAACTGAATCGGAGTCCGAGTTATGGCATAGAAGAATGGGGCATATTCATCTTCGGAAAATGAACTACATTGTCAAGAACGGGCTGGTGTTGGGTGTTCCCTTGAAGAATTTCAACTTTGAAGACCAATGCTTATCATGCAAAAAGGGAAAGCAACACAAGAAATCCCATCACACCAAGAAGGTTAATTCAATAGTCAGTACCCTAGACCTACTTCACATGGATCTCTTCGGTCCCGTGAATGTAAAGAGTCTAGGTGGAACATCATACTGCTTGGTGATAACTGATGATTTCTCTCGATATTCTTGGGTATATTTCCTGAAGTCAAAGGATGAAACGGTTCAGATGGTAAAAAATTTGATTACCAAGGTTGAGAATATCATGGGGAAAAGGGTCAAATACATCAGGAGTGACAATGGGACAGAGTTCAAAAATTATGAGATGGAGATCTTCTGCTTACAGAAAGGGATAGAACACCAGTACAGCGCTCCGTATACTCCGCAACAAAATGGAGTGGCTGAGAGGAAGAACAGAACGTTAATTGAAGGAGCCAGAACCATGCTGGCTGATTCGAAACTTCCTGTGGTGTTCTGGGCTGAAGCTGTTGCAACAGCCTGTTATATCCTTAATAGAGTTTTAACTGTTAAAAGACTGAATAAAACATGTTATGAACTTATGCATGGGAGAAAGCCCAACTTGAGTGGTCTCGAACCATTCGGGTCCCCGTGTTCGATATTAAAGACAAATTCTAAATTTGGTGAAATAGCCGACGAAGGTATTTTAGTCGGATACGTTGTTGGGACTCCCAACAGACGAGTCTTTAATACATCGACCAGCAAGGTTGAGGTGGTGTGTAACACTAATATCACAAGTTACAAATCACCAAAACCAAGCACGGGACCCGCTGGGGTTTTCGACTATGATAGGCTTTTTAAATCTTTTAACATACCTTATTTGGTTTGTGCAGAAGTTGATGAGAGAATTGCTACGAAGATGATTTACGATGAGGAAGACACTTTGGTGCAACGACCGCAGTATGATGAATGTCAGCCTTCCTCGTCAAATGTTGTCGATACCCCTGATGCCTCTACTGAAGAGGAATTCTTCAATCCGTTTCACTCTCAACAACAATCACCCATTGATGAGCTATCTTCGAACCTGGAAGACAATCTACAAGTCAGTTTGGTTCCGACTACGAGAATTCACAAAAATCACCCTTTGGAGAACGTGATAGGTGATCTGTCCGACGGTGTACAAACAAGACAAAGCTTGAATGAGCACACCTGTGTTTACACAAGCATTAAAGAATCAGGCATCATTAACGAATGCTTGTACACCTGCTTCATCAGCCAGATTGAACCAAGAAACTATCAAATGGCTCTCAAGGACAGCTCGTGGGTTGAAGCCATGCAAGAAGAGTTAGCCCAGTTCAAGAAGATGGAGGTATGGAATTTGGTTGCAAAACCGAAGAATGTGCATGCGATTGGCACCAAATGGGTTTTTAAATGCAAGAGAGATGAGAAAGGGATTATTATCAGGAACAAGGCGAGGCTGGTTGTAAAAGGTTTTAATCAGCAAGAGGGGATTGACTACAATGAGGTGTTTGCTCCTGTGGCGAGATTAGAAGCCATTCGATTGTTTTTGGCATTTGCTGCACACAAGGAGATGAAGGTATTTCAGTTAGACGTGAAGAGTGCGTTCCTTAACGGTAAGGTCGATGAGGTTGTGTATGTTGAGCAACCTCCGGGTTTTCCTGACCCAGACTTTCCCGATCACGTGTACAAGCTAAGTAAAGCGCTGTATGGACTACATCAGGCCCCTCGTGCCTGGTATTCAACACTATCCGATTACTTGCTTGAGAATGAGTTTGAAAGGGGAAAGATTGATAGCACATTGTTCTTTAAGAGAAAAGGGAGCGACTTTCTTCTGGTGCAAGTCTACGTGGACGACATCATCTTTGCTGCATCAAAAGTCGCCATGTGTCAGGAGTTTGAGGCCGTCATGAAAAAGAGGTTTGAAATGAGTGCTATGGGTGAACTAACTTTCTTTTTAGGACTGCAGGTTGATCAGAAGAAAGATGGGATGTTCATTCATCAGACTAAGTATGTCCATGATGTTCTCAAGCGCTTCAAGATGGAGGACAGCACTTCATTTGATACTCCAGTCTGCGTCAACCATAAATTGGGTGCTGATTCAGACAACGATGCAGACGTGGACCCAACCCAATATCGAGCAATAATAGGTTCTTTAATGTACTTAACTGCTTCTAGACCTAATATTATGTTTGCAGTTTGTCTTTGTGCACGCTTTCAGGCAAACCCAAAGGAATCTCACTTGAAGGGTGCGAAGAGGATATTGCGCTATCTCAAAGGCAAACCTAAGCTGGGGTTGTGGTACACGAAAGGAGGAGACCTGGAGTTGGTCGCCTACACGGATTCTGATTATGGAGGGTGCAATCAGAATTGGAAGTCAACAACAGGTGGTTGTCAGTTTTTTGGAGGCAGATTAGTGTCATGGCAATGCAAGAAGCATACCTCAGTCGCCATTTCAACCTGTGAAGCAGAATACATGGTAGCATCCAACTGCTGCTCCCAGGTTCTTTGGATTCAACAATAGTTGCGCGATTATGGTCTGAATTTCACTCATACTCCTATTTGCATTGATAACACTGCTGCTATCTCAGTAACTAACAATCCCGTAAAGCACAGTAAAACTAAACATATTGGCATCCGTCATCATTTTATACGGGATTGTGCTGAGAAGAAACTGATTGTGCTCGAAAAGGTTGATACGTTAGATAATTTCGCTGACTTGTTTACTAAAGCGTTTGACAAAAATCGTTTTCAAAACCTTGTTGAGCTGAATGGGATGATCAATCCCGAGTAACCGTGTTTTGTGACTTTGTTTAAAAAAAAAAAAAAACGTCACTATCGCTTAGAATTATGTCGGTTGCCTCAGTTTGAAGGACATATCTTCGGATATGTTTGGTCCTCATTTCTACGTGTAGACTATGAGGATAGCCATTAACCAGATGACTGAAAGTGACCGGGGCGGTTTATGATGTGTTTTTATTCTTTCGCTAAAAATTAGTCGATCATACTTAGTTAGATGGACACATACTTGTATGTGGTCGGTCCAGCTGATCCATTGGATCTTCAGGATAGCCGTTTACCTGAAAACTTCAATTTGATCGGGGCGATAGAACTTAAAATTTTTTTGGGAGATGAAATTATTTTTCAAGTCTACTACTTCGTAAGAAGTTCCTTTACTATGTTTAACAGAAAATTGATCCAACCTTGGAAAGTGATAGATATACTGATTATGTGTGCTTAACTAGTGAAGTTATTAGGCCTAAAAGACTTTAGAACAGTCATTATATGTCATGGTAGCTTTTTATGGTGCGTAAAAGTAGAAGTGATACTAACTAAATCTACTCGATTTTACGTGGAAACTCCTTAAGAGTTGTGTATGTCTCCATATATATCTTTCCGTATGATAGGCAGAAAAGCGATTACCCAGTCATACACGAGCCCGTGAGTGTTCTGATTCCCGTGAAGATAGCATGTCAAGAAAGTGCAGTGATCCAGATTCAGGACTTGCAGTTGTTTACTACTCTGAAGTTTGTGTAAATACTTAAAAAAAAAATTGTGTGTGTTATTGAGACATTCTAGAGTTCATAATGATAAGACTTCTCAATCAAGATGCAAGATAGAGAACGGGAAGAAGAGTCTGAAGATAGAAGAGTACTTACTATTTAATCAGACACTACGGGTCGAGGTCAACTCGGGGTGACTTGGGGAAAGCTAAATACGCTTTGAGAATAGATAGGAGGCATCACAATCTCTGAGTTGTTGCCCACTTAAGTTTTGAGCTTAATTGAACCTAACCCGTATCACAGAAACGATGAAAACCATTTTAAGTTATTTACCTGCTTACAACCTGTTTCTTTATCTCATAATACAGCTGAACACGGATCTGTGTGACAGTCACGTAGTTAGTATGATTCCTGTTCGGATCTTTTCTAAAACATGGTAGTCCCTGTCGAGACTGAAATTTGATCCCGTGTACTTTAATTTTTAAAAGTTTTTTCTACTTATGTAGTTGTATGATTTTATACCTTGTTACTTGGTCTTGATCGTATCATTTAACGCTTTAAAGGTTGTTTTAAAACTTAATTGCAAATTGTTCAAATTAGGGGTTTGTTTTGAAAATTTTAACATCGGCGAAGTTGTGCATAACTTCGCCTGCCATAGGCGAAGTTATCCATAACTTCGCCGGTATAACTCTGACCCTATATAAAGGAAATTAAAGGTCAAACTGTTCATTATTTCAAAAAAAAGCGAACTTGTCTTTCTTTAACCCGGCGAACTTACTCTCCGTATCCCTAAACGAACTTATCGATCGATCATCTGTGTTATTTTTCCTTCGATTCTAATCTGATTCAAGGTGTGTAGGTTCGATATATCATATATTCACTGTCAATTGATGTTAATCAAAGTGTGTTTCGACCCGATTTGTGACCCTGTTTTGTCGAAACCTTAAGACCCGATTTTCAAACTTGTTATTACGTGGTCGTAATCTACTTGAACGTCTAGATCGTCATAAAATCATGTTTTACGAGATCCTCAATCTCCAAATTCATCAACTACACGTCGATTCGAAAACCTAACTGTTGCCGATTCATATTCAGGCGAACTTACAGGTTAGGCGAAGTTATTCTTAACTTCGCCTGAAGTTTAACTTCGCCTGATAATTAATTATGCAACAGTATATGAGGCGATGTTGTGGTTAGGCGAAGTTATCATTAACTTCGCCTGGCCCTTTTTACTTAACTGTTATTCGGCGAAGTTCAAGTTGAGGCGAAGTTGTTCCCAACTTCGCCCCACCTCTAACTTCGCCTATACAGAATAAACCACAACTTCGCTCATGGTAACAGGCGAACTTGTGATTTGCCTTGACGTTTATCTAACTTAGTCTGTTTGATGCAGATATGGCTGCTGTAGCTGGAGCAGGCGGCGCAGGTGGTGGTGATGGAGGAGATAACCAAAGACAGTTTTTCCCGGGTCATAACATGTACATAACATTAGACCCGGACGCGAGTGGTGTTGATGATTTCCGCGAGATCATCACGTTCTTACTCCGCTCGCGTATATTCCACGCGATTACCACAACTCTGCCGATATCCTTGCCAAACATCGAGGATTTTTGGCAGACCGTGGAATATGACTGTCGAGTCGAGCCCCCGGCGATGCGTGCAACGGTTAACAATCAGATTGTTCAGTTCTCATCTGAGCAGATCCGGGCGGCTTTAAGGTTTGGAGATGAGACGAGGGATGACCCGACAGACTTTGTAGCTCCATTCCGAGATGGTGCGTTTCTTAGAATGGGATATTCTTGTCCCTTGGGAGATACTCAGAGAAGGAAGGGATTCTTGCTTGACCAGTGGCGCTTTCTCATGCATGTCATGATCGTGTGCATGTCAGGGAGAAAGGCGGGCACTGATGGGATGGGCGCGACCATGCAGTCGGCGATGACTGCTCTAACTTACAATAAGCGTTACAGCTTCAGTCAGATGGTCTTATACGAGATAGATCGACAGAGAAGAGCGGTGGCGCGTGAGAGATTTCTCATGTATCCAAGATTTCTACAAATGATCTTGAACCATGTTGCTCCAACGCTACCTCAGCGCCACCCAATCAGATATGTAGAAAGTGTGAGTAAAAGAATCTTCGCCCAGTGCAGATCTTCCAGTGCGAGGAGTAAACCTGAGCTCCGTCCTCGACATACTCCACTATTTGGGTACTTGATCAACCCAGAGTATGTGCCAGCTCGTGGGGACGAGTTTCGGGACCCGGCACCACAACAGGCTGGAGCACCTCAAGCTATACCTGCTGATCCTGTTGTGCCACCGGAGGAGAACGTAGACCTTGATGCTGCATTTGGTGGTCAAGGCTTCTTTGATATGGAGAGGGTTGATCCAGAGGAAAATGTGCAAGTCTCAGTTGAAAGGGTTACTAGTGTGAATGTGACTAGGGCAGCTACAACGGTGGCTGACTCTGATTCTGATGATGATGTGGCCGAAGCGAGACGGATTTTGGTAACTCAAGAACGAACTCATGGGAAAAGAAAGAGAACTGATGATAACAGCGAGTCAGATTATGAAGAAGAAGTACATCAGTTGATTCGCAGATCAAGAAGGGAGAGGACAGGTGCAGGATCGGGAGCTGGTGAGAGCTCAAGGGTGGTACGTTTCACCCCACCCGCACTGTCTGGTATGACTATTGTACCGTCTTCATTACCTGTTACAAGATCAAGCGCCACGGATGTTCCCGTGGTGGCTACCTCATCAGCATTCGGCCTCCCACCCACTACATTCCAACTTTCGGCTCCTGAGATTGTATCGTTGCCACCTCCAACTCTAACTCCAACGGAGGTCGTGGCAAGATTTATTGAGTCGACGGTTGTAGCAACTGCAGGATTACCAGTTACGTTGCCACCTGCGGTTACGTTTACGCCTACTTCTGAGGTCCCGGTTACATTAGAAATCCCTCCTCAGTACACTCAAGATATATCACATCTGAGGTTTGATTTCGATGCAACCTTATCAGACTCAGAACGAATAGCAGCACTTGAACGGGTCGTGGCAGAAAAATCAAGGGTGAATCTTATCCAGACCCATGCTATTCAACGCCTCGTTACAGAGAATTAGATACAGTCGTCCCTGCTGATAGAACATAGCAAAATCATTGATGCTTTGAAGGAGTTCTTGGCATCTCAGGGGGAGACGAGCTGTAAAGGCGATGAGCTGAGGACTAAGAAGCGAAATGATAGAGACGATGATCCCAATGCATCGAAAGGTGCAGGTGGAGAGTTGCCAAGAACTGAACAAGCTCTTGGGACTTCCACATCTCAGGGGGAGTCGACAAGTGCAGCTGGTGGTGATGATGTGGTGGTAGTGGACGTTGAGGAGATGGATGATGAGTTTATAGGTGATGATGATGTATTACCAGTTGATGAGATAGAGAAAATTGGTGCATAGATAGTTATTGATTATGAGATAGAAGAGGGAGAGATAGTAGAAGAGAATATTGAGCATGAGATTCCGGAAGTTGATAAGGCAGATATGAGTCAAGAGATTGGAAATGATGAGACTGAATGGGAAGAGCAGCCAAGATGGAAAGAAGGCTACGCTCAGTGGTTCGTAAAAACGAAGAAACCGGCGGTCCCTACTATGTTTAAGAAGAGTTACAACATTAGAGGTTATGCTGAATTGAGAAAGGGGATTATATGCTGGATATATGATGAGCAGTTGAGGCTCTTTGTTATTAAAAGATATGATGGTGTTCAGTACTTCAAAAGGCTGTTGAGATCGTTGAATACATTGCCTGAGTGTGAAGTGAAAGACTTAGCCAGATTGGGGTTAATAAACAGAAGTGATGATAATATGGCTAGAGTCATTGGGAAGATTGTTTGGAAGGAAAGTATAAAAGAGAAGAAGTTCGAGCTGTTGAAACCACAAAAGGGAAAACTTATTGAAGACAAAGATAGAGGGTTGAGAGCAGATGGCAAGCCTTGGATGATTATGAAGTATAAGCTGATCCGGTGTCTAAAAGAGGTGCCGATGAAACAAATGCCCAAGGACGTCCTGAAAGATCTGAAGTGGTGGTATGTAGATTGTGAGACAGCTGAAGCAGTAATAGAAGACGAAGATGAACGAGAGCTGCTGAGAGTTTATGATCTGATGCATCTAGTGAACTTGTGTCAAGCTGATCTGCAGGTGCTGAATGAGAAGAAGATATTTTATATTCCTGCTTGGAAAGACGAAGCGAGGAAATATCAAAGAGTTATTTCCGTTTGTGTACGAGAAGGAGTTCATGCTTGAAGATGAAAGACGCAAGATTGTTGAAGATTACGAGACACGTGTTTTAAGATAGAGATATGAAGCTACTGCCAAGGGGGAGTCTGTTGGTGCATGATGTCAGTAGTTCAGTGTCAAGTGTCTGTAATCGAGTTAGTAATGTTTTGTATTTGTATTAAGCGAAGTTAGCTAACAAGTTCGCTGATATAGGCGAACTTGTTAGACAAGCGAAGTTAGGGACAACTTCACCTGAACATGCCAGGCGAAGTTGTCGTCTTATATATCGGCTAGGTTACGGCTGAGTTGAAAGGAATCGAGTTAATCAGTTATCGAGTTGTAACAAGTTGTGTAATCAGTGATCATTGTATCACGTGTTTCCAGTTGCAATATACAACGTGTCTTTACTTATTGTAACGTGTGTTCGATTGTATTAACGTATATCGTCTTCTACGCTCGTAATGAATTACGTAGGGATTCCGCACCTACGTAGAACGAGATATTCCGTGTAGATCCGGCTGGGAACCTACAATTCGTTAACAATAGATGGGTTAATTGTTAACATAAACAACCGGGTTCATGTATTGAGAAATCACACAATGTAAAACGCAAAATTTGGGTGATTAATGGATTGGGGTTTGTAGGCGAGGTGATTCCGAGTTCATTGATACCTAAATCATGATGTTTCGTTAAGGATCAAAGGTTTAATTGCAGATCTGATAAACGTTGACTGCATATGTTCTTGATGATTTTGACTTTGACCCATGAGTCAAAGTCTGGATAAGCATTGTTGGTAATTCGTTAAGATTGATAATTCGTCACACGGTCATAACGAATGGGACACATTCGTATGACTTGATAACGAATGGACCCTTAATTCGTTATATGTTCATTCGTTAAGATAAGATAACGAATCAGGTGATTCGTTACTCACCAGTTCGTTATGTTAAGATAACAAATCAGGAGATTCGTTACTCGCCAATTCGTCATATTAAGATAACGAATCAGGTGATTCGTTACATACCGTTCGCTACGTTAAGATAACGAACCAGATAACGAACTAAGGAATATTACATAACGAATTAGAGGCAATAGTCTAAGATGATTGAGTTAGAAAATAAAATTATAATTTAATATCCTAATAAAAATGGGTTAGGACAGTTAATGAAAATAAAAATTTTAGATGCTGACCTGGCAACTCGACCCAAGCTAGGGTGATGTGTTGTAAAAACACTTACTTTCCGTATCTTTTTATCATGTTTTAAGTGCTTAATTGTTTAATAAATAAGAGTTATGGATTGTTTTTGCATGGTCTTACAAAGATTGAATATTAATTGTAGGTTATGAGTTTTAATGGAGAAAAGAGTAAAGTTTGAAGACTCTAGGGGCCTTTTTGATGAACTTTGAAGACTACAACTCAAGGCCCGACACAAGCCCACAAGATTAAAGCCTTACATGATAATATATTAAGTTAATTAACAAGAAAAAAACCCTAGACCAGCCCAAAAATCCAGAAATCAGTAGCCCCCCCCCCCTAGTCCGTTCGCAATCTGCAGCCAAGAAAAGAAAGAAAAAAAGTGTTTTTGAAGCTTGTGGCGGCTAGAGGAAGAAGAATATCATTAGAGAAGGTTGTGGACAGCAGCTAGGGTTGATATTAATCATTAAACTCAGCCTCAATTGGTAGTAAACATTCCATATACTTTGTGTTCTTGTTCAAGGTTCATAACTTGTTGATTTAATCTTTAAACTTGATTTCTTTTGCAATTGAATTGAAGATTGGATTGTGTATGATCTTGATAGATTGTTGAATGATTAATATGATGTTTATGATGATTAATATGGTGTTTATAATAAGATATAGCTGCTGTCCAAAACTAATGTTAGGCTAAACTTGTTAGTTCTACCTAGGTTTGACAAATATTGTTAGGTTTTAGTAAGTAATATGGATTGTTGATTATCATGACTTGAGTTGGTGATGAAAGTTTGGTTTAATATTGAATTAGGTTGTGTTTAGTGTCTGTGATTTATTTAATTATACTCATATACCTCTTCTTTGATTGATTGAATCAGTTTTGATTGATTTTAGCTTGTTTGAACTCTTCACTTTGTGTTTAGAGATTGTTTGTGGGAAGTACAACCGTAGGGTTTTAGTGGGTATGTTAATTAGTTAAATTCATCCGATAGGCACTTTCTTAGAGACCGAGAGGTGATAGGAAGTAAGGTCGTCTCATAGCTTTTACTTGTTAGGATTAGGATCGCGCGAGAGCGGGTTCGGTTCTTGTCGGGTTTGGGTTTGTGAGCGATTAGTTGACCTAGTTTAAGTTAAACTAAATGGTTCCTCTATCCTTGGTTGCATAGTATTCGTCTCCATTAGGGTCGTGTGCCGGTGAGACCGAGAGGAGAGTCGACATTAGAACACTTTAACAATTCGTTTCCCGGTTTTGTTCTTAAAATCAACCAAGTGTAAGTTAGGGTTTGTTAGTGAGACCGAGTGGTGATCTAGCTTTCTTGAGTGAACCATAGTTGTGTCATCCTTAGATACCGGTGTCGTGAGATTCTTCAATCCATTAGCTTGTTATACCTTCAATAGGATTCTTACCTAGGTAGACGTTTTCTCCAATTGCATTTAAATCTCTAAGTTTAATCAAGTGTTTAGTTAAGTTAAGTTAAGCTTAGTTAATTAATTTAGTTAGGTCAAGTAGTTAATCTTTAAAAATAATTTAAATATTCTTAGGTGAGTCTTGGTTAGGGTTAAGTATTAAAAACGTTTTCACGTGTCCTTGTGTTCGATACTCGGACTTCCTTAGGTCTATGCTACTTTTGATCGGTACACTTGCCGGTTGTGTGTGGATTAGTTAGGAGTTTTGTTTTATAAATTTAAAGCTTAGTTGTGAGTTTCATAGAAAGAGCATCATTAGACACACATCAATTTTTTGGCTTTCATCTGTAGGGTTTACATTTTATTTTATAATTATTTTATTATATATTTTTTTACTTGGTGCCCGTGATCCATTTCTCTTGAGTGTTCTTTGTAGAAAAAATGTTCTGATTACAAGTTGGGGAACCATGGTGCAAAGTTTGTGGCGGAAATCACTGGGTTCATGATGCTTATGAGAGGAGAAATATAGAAGTCGAGGCACGGAAAGCTCCATGGGAATCGCTTGTGGAAAAACCTCCTCTATACCCATTTGCATATGATCAAATGGGGAACTTCTTAGGGTATAAAGATTTGTCAGGGAATATGTTAGAGCCCACCCAAGAATTGGAGGCAATAATGGATGATGTATTGTTTGCCATTAGAAAGGATTTGGAATATATTCCACCTTTGAATCCACCTTTGTTTGAAACCCTGAGTGAGATTGAAGATACCAGAATGGAGGAGAAGAGAGTAGAGAAGTATGTTCACTCTTGGGAGGAAGAATTTAAGGATGAGTTTCGTGAAGAGTTTATGGATTTTACCATGACAGATGAAGGAAAGTTTGACCCACTTGGCGATTTAAAGTTTCTTGAGGATCTATTGTATAACGAGCCAAGTGCGAGGTCCAAGAATGAGCCTTGTGAGGAGAGCCATGAGGTGGTTGGTGAACCAGTTTTTCCACCATTGCACTTTGAATGTGAAACACCAAAACATGAACCGTACTCAATCTCCATTCGAGACGTGTTGAGGTTTAAAAAGTTGGCTAAAAGAATAAGGAGGATATCTAGGCTCAGAGATCAAGGTGTTCAGAAGAGTTCGTCACTCCCGTTTCACTTTAGTGGATCATTTTTTTGGGAGTTTAAGAGTTGGTGGGCCGAGTTTAATTCATATGGTCGTGCCCATGAGAGTTGTGCAATTGGTTTCTTCCTGACCAATTGTAAGAGGAGAGTATTGAGGAGCATCGATGGGAAGATGATAAAGGAGAATCCTCCTAATTGAGGTTTCGGGAGCGAGTCTGGCTGAAGACTATTCAATAAACTTAGCGCTTCCCGGGAGGCAACCCGGTAATATCTTTTCTTATTATTTTTATTTCCGAGTTTTTCTGGGTGTTTCTTCTCTTACTTGCAGGTTATTCCTTGATTGGTTGATAACGGTTGATAAGCTGGAGTTTTAAACAAGTGTGGGGATGTAATTTGCTTAAGGATTGCCACATTCGTTCGTTAGTGATAGCTTGATAGAGATCACTGGAGTTTTAAGCTTGCGTTCGAATAGGAGGGCGAGGAACATGATTCACTGCACATTTGCAAGATCACATATACCAAGGGAGTCTGTTCCACTTTATTTTTCTTTATGTTTAGTTTTGTCTTTTCCTTGTCTCAAATTGAGGACAATGTGAAATTTAAGTGTGGGGATGGGAAATTGACGTTTTCATTTTTAAGAAAAATAAAAGAATATTAAAAAATTAAAAAAAGTTTTAAAAAAATGTCCCTTGAAAATTGTTTTTGTTCTACGTTAAGCAGGAAATGATATTATTACCAATGTGCTAACGAACTCTCAGAACTTTTGAAATATATAATATAATAATAAAAGAAGAGATGGTTTGCATATCTGATTTGGGATGTGTCGGTTGGCCCAACTAGCTTTGATAGTCCCCTTTAGTAGATTTTATATATATAATAATTTGAAAAACGGTAAAACCGAATTTCGATGCTTAGGGAGGATTACCATAATCTGAAAACTTTGAGATGGTAAGAATTAAATGCACTCTAACCAGCACACACCACATGTCCATCTTTTTGCGAGCTTAGAAATAGTTATATATTTTATGGTGATATAAAATATTGAAAAAAAAGATGAAAAAAAAAGAAAGAGAAGTATGTTTTGAAAGTTATGTGTATTATCAAAAGTTGTTCAAAGCAAAATGCTTGTGAAGAAAGTTATGTAATGTAAAATGCCAAAGAAGCATTCTTTAAAGTTAGTAAAAGAGGCCAAATATGCACATACTAGACGGGACTTAGAGTTTACGTGTTACCTTGGGGATAGTGACTCTGAGGATACACTATTGGGGCTCGAAGGTTCTTAGTCAATAAACATCAAATTAGGAATTTATAGGACAAAGTCTATTAATATTTAGGAACAGCTCGTACGGCCTCCACATGACCATTCATCCATCCAAATTTCACCGACTGCATCTAATTAGTACCATCAACGAGTCCTTGGCTTATGGTGATTTGTTGAACCAGTTTGCTTTGACTCTAGTTCTTCTAGCTCTCTTCATATGAGATGGGGTAGGAGTAGCCTTAATTTTTAGACTTTAAACGTTTAATGCAAAAGGGGGGCTTGATTGGCCGGTGGCTGGGTTTAAGTGGACAACAATATCGGCAATCGCGGTCAATATGTCGAGTTGTTTCTTGTGCTTTGAAAATGATTAATAATCTGGGAGTATGTTGTTTTTCACTGGGTTATGATCCTGTGTAGATTTCTTTTTCATGGACGAAAAAGTCTTAAGTGTGGGGATGTTTGATGTGTTGTAAAACACACTTACTTTCTGTATCTTTTTATCATGTTTTAAGTGCTTAATTGTTTAATAAATAAGAGTTATGGATTGTTTTTGCATGATCTTACACAGGTTGAATATTAATTGTATGTTATGAGTTTTAATGGAGAAAAGAGTAAAGTTTGATGACTCTAGGGGCCTTTTTGATCAACTTTGAAGACTACAACTCAAGGCCCGACCCAAGCCCACAATATTAAAGCCTTACATGATAATATATTAAGTTAATTAACAAGAAAAAAACCCTAGACCAGCCCAAAAATCCAGAAATCAGTAGCCCCCCTAGTCAGTTCGCAATCTGTAGTCAAGAAGAGAAAGAAAAAAAGTGTTTTTGAAGCTTGTGACGGCTAGAGGAAGAAGAAGATCATTAGAGAAGGTTGTGGACAGCAGCTAGGATTGATATTAATCATTAAACTCAGCCCCAATTGGTAGCAAACATTCCATATACTTTATGTTCTTGTTCAAGGTTCATAACTTGTTGATTTGATCTCTAAACTTGATTTCTTTTGCAAATGAATTGAAGATTGGCTTGTGTATGATCTTGATAGATTGTTGAATGATTAATTTGATGTTTATGATGATTAATATGATGTTTATAATAAGATATAGCTGCTGTCCAAAACTAATGTTAGGCTAAACTTGTTAGTTCTACCTAGGTTTGACTAATATTGTTAGGTTTTAGTAAGTAATATGGATTGTTGATTATCATGACTTGAGTTGGTGATGAAAGTTTGGTTTAATATTGAATTAGGTTGTGTTTAGTGTCAGTGATTTATTTAATTATACTCATATACCTCTTATTTGATTGATTGAATCAGTTTTTGATTGATTTTAGCTTGTTTGAACTCTTTACTGTGTGTTTAGAAACTGTTTGCGGGAAGTACAACCGTAGGGTTTTAGTGGGTATGTTAATTAGTTAAATTCAGCCGGTAGGCACCTTCTTCGAGACCGAGAGGTGATATGATGTAAGGTCGTCTCATAGCTTTTACTTGTTAGGATTAGGATCGCACGAGAGCGGGTTCGGTTCTTGTCGGGTTTGGGTTTGTGAGCGATTAGTTGACCTAGTTTAAGTTAAACTAAATGGTTCCTCTATCCTTGGTTGCATAGTATTTGTCTTCATTAGGGTCGTATGTCGGTGAGACCGAGAGGAGAGTCGACATTAGAACACTTTAACAATTCGTTTCCCGGTTTTTGTTCTTAAAATCAACCAAGTGTAAGTTAGGGTTTGTTAGTGAGACCGAGTGGTGATCTAGCTTTCTTGAGTGAAACCATAGTTGTGTCATCCTTAGATACCGGTGTCGTGAGATTCTTCAATCCATTAGCTTATTATACCTTCAATAGGATTCTTACATAGGTAGACGTTTCTCCAATTGCATTTAAATCTCTAAGTTTTATAAAGTGTTTAGTTAAGTTAAGTTAAGCTTAGTTAATTAATTTAGTTAAAGTAAGTTTAGGACAAGTAGTTAATCTTTAAAAATAATTTAAATATTCTTAGGTGAGTCTTGGTTAGGGTTAAGTATTAAAAAACGTTTTCACGTGTCCTTGTGTTCGATACTCGGACTTCCTTAGGTCTATACTACTTTTGATCGGTACACTTGTCGGTTGTGTGTGGATTCGTTAGGGAGTTTTGTTTTATAAATTTAAAGTTTAGTTGTGAGTTTCATAGAAAGAGCATCATTAGACACACATCAAGTTTTTGAGTGCCCATGATCCGTTTCTTTTGAGTGTTATTCGTTTCATCAAGTTTTTGTATAGATAAAAGTACAAAACAGTTCTGACTTGATCATTCATGTCACACTCCAACCTACGGTGGAACATGCCGGGGCGCGACATTAATTGTATCATAGCTCAGAAGACACTATGTAATTACACATGTCAATATCTAAATTATTATTTCACATAAACCATACATTAAAGCACAATAACACATAGTTCTCAAAACAGATACATATATCAATAATAAACTTAAATTAAATAGCATTCTTCACATCATCAAGCAACCTAAGGTCTCATCTACTTCCAATACTTGATTCATCCGATAAAGCTACCTGTGCTATGCGTGAAAATATATATTTTGTCAACATAAAGTTGAGCAAGTAAACCACGATTTTGAGTATATATAATAATAAAATGACAATTCCGTGCGATAATTGTAAATCACTACGACTAGTATAACAATAAATAAAAGTTGTCTTTTCACTCAAATCATTTTGATAACGAGCTAATTCGACGGCGTATGATCATACTAATGAGGATGAGGATGAGGATACCAACCAACATAAAGTAAACACGTAGTCACATTTTCACATATCAACTAATCGAGCAATTTCAATTACGCATATTGTGGAAACGTAGTGAAAACAATAATTTAATTGTGAACGCATAACGCCCCCAAAACTTAAAATGATAAAAAGGGGGGATTGAATTTACTTACCTTTAATGAGGGATAAACGAGGACGAGATAATAAAAGAAGAGGCTAGGATGGATAAAACGATCAAGCTTCCTGAGATTTGCCAACAGTTAATCCTAGTTATTAACGAATAAGAGCATTAAATATAGCTAACAAAATAATAAGACGGATCTTGGGTTTCGATGAGGTTATTAATGTGTATTTTATTCATCATCATACGGTTGTTGTATTTTATTAACGTTTTAATTATTACTAGTATTTAATCAACATTATTATTAATTATTTTTGATAATAAGATAAATATTATATAAATTAACGTGGGGTTTTAAAAGGAGATATATTATGAACAATTTAAGTTCGGTTTTAAGAAAATAACATTTATTACTTAATATAATTTATAAACAATAAAAGAAAACCGGGTTTTAGGATGACGGGAAAACGACTCAAAGTGTCAGTTTATAATATTTAAATGATTAATGGTGTAGGGAATAGTTAATGTTAAAAGATATTAAGCTAATAAAGTAACAAAGAAAGAAAAAGAAAAAAATGCTAAAAAAAAACGGGTTGGGTCGGGTTCGAACCCGCGACCAAGTCATTGTTATAAGTTGTGACCAACCAACTGAGCCAACTTGACCAGTTGATAACATAGCAGGTCCGAAATATATAAACATAAAGCTTAAAGGAACATGAACCCTAGATTATCCAATTAGATAATAGGGTCCAAGTTCGATAAGAAAAGCTTAGGGCTATTAATCTATGGTGAGACACGATTCTAGCCGTACCATTTAATTGAAAAAGAACGTTGGCTAAGACAGTGTAATTGATCAAGTTAGGTTGCGGTCAAAAGGGGTTTTATTAGGTGACGGGTTGGGATTGTAAATGGAATTGAGTTTAGGGTTATTGTTGGCGACAAGGAAGAGATGGTTTCTGCAAGGTTAATTGATCTAACACGAAGGGATTATATAAGATCACTAGTTAGGGTTTTTTCGGGCTTAATAAGGTTAATTTGATTACAATACGGCCTAATTAATGTGCGTTTACTATAATTGAGTGTCGGTTAAGCGTTTATTTGAGGGAATATGCCACTTGCCAAATTTAATTAATCATAAACGAGCGGGATTAAAGATTTTGAATGGTTTGGGGTCGCGGGTCGGGTCAGACCAGGCCTGATTTAGGGTTTTTACTTTATTATTATATATTAAATAAAATATAATATTATAGCAGATTTACACAACTAGTCCCTGTACTATTGAGATGGAAACATCTTTGGGTTAAAGTTTGAATTTAGGCAAAAAAAAAAAAAAAAGAATTGTAAATTCTTGTAAATTTAAATATTTAAAATATCAAATATTCAATAAATGCGATTATTTTATTAACGAGTGACCCGAACCTTAAACGGGTCGGGTATAATTACAATAAATACAAAACGAAAAGATCCGAATTGTTACAGCATTCACTACTTTAGGAAATTTCATCCCAAAATTAGAAATTAAGCCGTAACTAAAAGATGCGGGTTCTTGGGCTCTACTTGGTCTTTTCTTTCCCAAGTGAACACGGAACCACATTTAGATTCAGCAATTTGTACTTCGTCAAGCGGTATATGAAGGTTCCCCTCAGTTAAGCACTTCTTGAGATTGGAAATGTGAAGGAGGTTGGATGAACATTGGAAAGTTCATCAAGTAGGTTGAAACGATACGAAATATTACTAACTCTTTCAGCTACCTCGAACGGACCAACAAAACAAGAAGGTAGCGTATTTCTCTTACCAAGATGAGCTACTCCCTTCTGAGGGAATACTTTAAGGAGAAAAAATGTTCAGCAACATTGAACTCGAGGGGCTCACGATGCTTATTGGCGTAGCTCTTTTGACGGCTACGGGTGGCAAGAGAGTTTTGATGAATAAAAGCTATTCGATTGGGAGGTTTCTTGGACAAGCTCGGATTAACTATCGGCTCGCGGATGATAAGCGGCGTTTAGGTCAAGGCGTTTACAATGAATTACAAAGACGAGTGATAAATCGATTATCTCGATCGGATATAATGGTCAAAGGCGTGCTAATGATGGCAAATGATGTCCTTGACATGAAATCGGGCTACTTTACTGGTAGGGCACTCCTCGCAATAAGGAATTGAGGAGAATCGACTTGGTCAATCGATAAACAATAACTCAAATGGTGTTATTACGGCTTTAAGTATTTGGGGAGTTTCGTAACGAATTCTATGGCTCGCTAATTTCCGCTTCCTAGCGGAAATTGGGGGTTGATCGGGCAAGCCGAACAGCTCTTGGTGCTCGAATCTATCTTAGAATAAGTGAGGCACTAGGATTGATACACTGTGATATTTTTCTTCATTCTCGTCCACCAAAACATGGAAACGGAGGTCGTCACATGTTTTAACTGCATCGGGGTGAAATAGAGTATCGTGACTTATGAGCATCATCAAGGATGAATACACGAAGATCGTCACGATTGGGAAACAATAGACGATTCAAATTATAAAGTGAGACGTTGGGTTTTGTTTCAAGTTGGAGTTCGGCGCAACACGACATCTCGTCGTATAAGTTATCTTCGGTGACGGAGACTTGTTGTGCGTCGAAGGTGCGGTATTGAAGGTCGAATTGGATGACGACGTAATTTGAGCATGAATGGATTTAATTAGGCTCTTACGACTAGTCTCGAAATTAAAGAATATTATTTCAATACCATAAAGGAAAATTTTACTTATGATTTAAAATAATACTATGATTTAAAATAATATAGAACTTGGGTTAGTTGAAAGATAAAGCTAACCATATTACATAGAGAAAACTTGCAAATCTAAAATTTATCATAACCCGGAACTTAAAGTAATAGAATAACGCTACTAATGACAATCCGATAAGAACATTTATATATAGGATGTACCAGCGGCGTATACACCATGTTCTTATCATCTCAACATTGTACCGTTATCCCAAACTACCATCGGTTATAGGATTATCACGATTGTACGTATCATGATTTCCATGAGAGGACTTGGGTAATTATGTATGCATCCATAATTACTTAGGTCGTCGGATGGTCCGCATAATTCGTTCCATCATGTGGGTTACAAAAGCATTTAAAAACATTAATTTGTGAGGGAGCACAAGTTTTTAAAAATGTATGACTATAATTTAGAAAAAAAGTTCATAAATTTCTAAGAATTTATTAAAATGTAAGTCCTTAAAGTTGTAAATAAATAATTTATTAATAGTTGAGGTTAATAAAATGATTTAAGATGGTTGAGGAGGGTAAAAAAATGAGGCAGATATATGTTTTAATAACCAATCTACTTAATTAATGTGAACTTTATTCGTAAAATACGTGAAATGTTATTAGAAATAATTTGATGTCATAAATGGCGTTATAATTTATAATTGAGAAAAGACTAAAAGTAACTAAGATCGACTAAAGAACACAGCACAAGTCTTCGGATTTCTTGAGTAGCTTAGCTGATGTGACGTGAAGCACCATGAGAAAATTGAATTCATAAAAGTTTGAGCAGTCGGGGTGGGTTATCTCGAAATAGCTTGAGTAGCTTGGGCTCGAAGGGGTTGCGCAATATGGGATTCCAATAGAGTATAATCGGTGAACTTGAGCTTGCGGGTATGGAATTTGGTAGGGTTGGGTTAGGTAATGAGGATCTTGATTGACTAAAGAAACTTGAAGGATGTGGAGTTGATAGGTTTGAACTTAATGAGCAAGGGCAAGTTTGGGACACATATTACGGAGATGATTTGGGTCTCCACAATGGTAACAGGTGAGGGTGTCAAGAACATGAGTTTGAGTATGAGCGGTAAGCTGTTGTGGGATGGCTTGTGCACTAGGAGGGGTACGAAAAAAAGCTAGCAAAGTGGCCATAGCAATTGAAATTAGTGCATAGCTGGCACAAGGATTGAGCAGGGTGATGACGGGTGAGTACCGATGTACGGTTTCCATTTTGAATGCGATTCGGTTGTTATCAAGGTTGAGGGTTGGTGTGATTAACAACATGATTTTGGCGATTGACTTTACGCTTGTTGTTGCGGTTGTTGTTAATTGTAGCAGATTTTGGTTTGGCTTTAGCGTCATCGGATGAGTCAGTTTTGGTCTTTTCGGGAACAAATGTTTTAGCAGCACAATTAGAGTTGGGGCTCTGAACTCGTGTCATGATTGCTTGTATGGTAGCTGCAAGCTCTTTGGTGATCATAGCAGACAAAGGCGGTCGCGCGAATCTGACAAACGACGCTGAAACGTTGGTTTTTTTAGTGAAGGTATCTTATAAGAACATAAGATGAAATTGGATGATGGTAGATACAACAGGAGCGTATCAATAAATTTTGACATAAAAATCTTCTCGTTTAAGACACTAAGATTGGGGTGGGTTGTCAATGAATAGTATAACTTAACGATGTTTGCCAATGTTGGTGGTGAGGATAAGCAGTGGGTAAATGAGTCAATATTTCCAAAAATTAGTTGAACGCACAAGATTGGGTTTGATTGCTTTCAACATTTTAAATTGAAGTTACTATGCGAGTGACCATAGAGAAACAGTTGATTAATTTTTTTTTATTTTATTTTTTTTTTGTACAAGGATTTCTTGCTTAAAACCTTTTATGATTAATAATGACACGATTTTCAAGAAATGAGTTGATGAGTTGTGTAAACCAGAAATGAATTATTAAGAAAAAATTGAATTTTGAAATGCGTTGAGCTAGCGTTTACTCTTAACTTAAGGACAAGTTAGAGTCTATATTGAGAATTAATCAGATGATTTTTGATGAATGAGTTTTATCCAAATTTGATAAATTGATAAGTTTTAACAAATTTTTTTTTAGAAAAAAAATCTCTGGTTGAATACTTGAAAATAGTTTATTTTGTGTGATACCATGAGTATGAGGGAGTCATTCTATTATTAAATTATGCAATAATGTTGTTGATGTTTTAGTAATGTGATAAAATAAATAGATGTAAATGAACACAATAATAGAGTGTAAATTGTTTGGTTGACCTCGTGATAGTCAAATCTCAATAAATGAGGAATTTGTATCTAATTATGTGGATGAAAAAACATTTCTAAGTGTAAGAATAGATTGAAACAATAAATCTTGATTCAAAAGTGATTTAGTAAATAAGTATTGGATGTAAAATTAGTACTCGTGTATTATAATAGTAGTTTGACGTTGGGATTGTGTTTGAGGTTGAGAATTTCCGATACCTATCAATATTTTATTATAGAAGTCTTATCATTTTTAACATTGAGAAAACATAACTTAAACTATAAAATGGGTTCATTCGTTGGTTAGGGCTTCATGAATCACCATGGGTCCTTCCAACAAATGAAAAAATATCGAACACCAAATAAACATAAATCAATCGAAAATCGAATTTCAGGGGGGGTGTTGAGGTAGATGGTTGATGTATTTCGGGAACCACCCCATTGTACATACTTCATCCATCCGATCAACAAAACACAATACGGAAAAAACCGAGATAGCCACGAAATCATCGTGAATTCGGTTATAAATTTAAGGATGTGATCGTCCACATAACCACGTTGATACAATGAGGGTAGTAGATTCGGGTACGTTTGGTGTGATATGCTTTGGCCAAATAAGTTACACACCCTTACCGAACACTCCAGGAAGGCAAACCAGGTCTCGCGGTTGATTGAGATTTATGCGCATTGCACTTCCTTAGACTCGCAAGCCTTGGTGTCAAGGGTTCGGTAAACAAGTGTGTCCCTCTTCCAGTTACTACATATCCGTCCCACCAATCATCCTCAAGGAGAGGGGAGCAAAAAGGTGGGATTTTCTAAGGAATTTCCCGATTGAAAATCGTCCTAGAGTTTTGAAAACAATTTTTTTGCGAGTGAGGCATAGCCTCGGGTTAGGTGTGTGCTTTTGTGTACAATTGTAAATGATGAACAATATAAATATACTAAGATATGTACAAAAATTTAAACAAGTAGGGTGCACGTATAGGAACACGTATAGGGACCCTAAGCATGCTACTAGGTCGTTACGTCTAACCACCTATCTTATAGCATTAGGCTTTGATACCAATCTGTCACACTCCAACCTATGGCGGAACATGCCGGGGCGCAAAATTAGTTGTATCATAGCTCAGAATACACTATGTAATTACACGTGTCAATATCTAGATTATTATTTCACATAAACCATACATTAAAGCACAATAATACATAGTTCTCAAAACAAATACATATATCAATAATAAACTTAAATTATATAGCATTCTTCACATCATCAAGCAACCTAAAGTTTCATCTACTTCCAATACTTGATTAATCCAATAAAGCTACCTGCGCCATGCGTGAATATATATATTTTGTCAACATAAAGTTGAGCAAGTAAACCACGATTTTGAGTATATATAATAATAAAATGACAATTCCGTGCGATAATTGTAAATCACTACGACTAGTATAACAATAAATAAAAGTTGTCTTTTCACTCGAATCATTTTGATAACGAGCTAATCCGATGGCGTATGATCATACTAATGAGGATGAGGATGAGGATACCAACCAACATAAAGTAAACACGTAGTCACATTTTCACATATCAACTAATTGAGCAATTTCAATTACGCATATTGTGGAATCGTAGTGAAAACAATAATTTAATTGTGAACGCATAACGCCCCCAAAACATAAAATGGTAAAAAGGGGGATGTGAATTTACTTACCTTTAATAAGGGATAAACGAGGACGAGATAATAAAAGAAGAGGCTAGGATGGACAAAACGATCAAGCTACCCGAGATTTGCCGACAATTAATCCTAGTTGTTAACTAATAAGAGCGTTAAATATAGCTAACAAAATAATAAGACGGATCTTGGGTTTCGATGAGGTTATTAATGTGTAATTTATTCATCATCGTACGGTTGTTGTATTTTATTAACGTTTTAATTATTACTAGTATTTAATCAACATTATTATTAATTATTTTTGATAAATAAGATAAATATTATATAAATTAACGTGGGGTTTTAAAAGGAGATTTATTATGAACAATTTAAGTTCAGTTTTAATAAAAATAACATTTATTACTTAATATATTTTATAAACAATAAAAGAAAACCGGGTTTTAGGATGACGGGAAAATGAATCAAAGTGTCAGTTTATAATATTTAAATGATTGATGGTTTAGGGAATAGTTAATGTTAAAAGATATTAAGTTAATAAAGTAACAAAGAAAGAAAAAGAAAAAATGCTAAAAAAAACGGGTTGGGTCGGGTTCGAACCCGTGACCCAGTCATTGTTATAAGTTGTGACCAACCAACTGAGCCAACTTGACCAGTTGATAACATAGCAGGTCCGAAATATATAAACATAAAGCTTAAAGGAACATGAACCCTAGATTATCCAATTAGATAATCAGGTCCATGTTCGATCAGAAAAGCTTAGGGCTATTAATCTATGGTGAGACGCGATTCTAGCCGTACCATTTAATTGAAAAAGAACGTTGGCTAAGACAGTGTAATTGATCAAGTTAGGTTGCGGTCAAAAGGGGTTTAATTAGGTGACGGGTTGGGATTGTAAATGGAATTGAGTTTAGGGTTATTGTTGGCGACAAGGAGAAGATGGTTTCTGCAAGGTTAATTGATCTAACACGAAGGGATTATATAAGATCACTAGTTAGGGTTTGTTCGAGCTTAATAAGGTTAATTTGATTATAATACGGCCTAATTAACGCGTGTTTACTATAATTGAGTGTCGGTTAAGCGTTTATTTGACGGAATAAGCCACTTGCCAAATTTAATTGATCATAAACGAGCAGTGTTAAAGATTATTAATGGTTTGGGGCCGCGGGTCGGGTTTTGGGTCGACTTGTCGGACCAGGCCTGATTTAAGGTTTTTATTTTATTATTATATATTAAATAAATATAATATTATAGCATATTTACACAACTAGTCCCTGTACTATTGAGATGGAAAACATCTTTGGGTTAAAGTTTGAATTTAGGAAAAAAAAGAATTGTAAATTCTTGTAATTTAAATATTTAAAATATCAAATATTCAATAAATGCGATTATTTTATTAACGAGTGACCCGAACCCTTAAACGGGTCGGGTATAATTACAATAAATACAGAACGAAAGATCCGAAATGTTACAATCTACGCTGTTAGCCATGTGGGGTCCCCTTGCTCGCGTATGATTACCATTAAGAAACGGACCCCAAGGGACACGCTACATGTAAACCTTACAGATGAAATTTTGCATGCTCACCTTTGGTGATGTTTCGGGGTATTGCTTGATAACGGGGGTATGCCATGTTGTGGGGAACACTAGCTAATTAATTAATTATACCTTAATCGTATCTAATGGCTGCTTGGTAGACTTTGATGCTTAAGTTTAGGTGGATAAACAATACCCTTGATCATCTTAACTGTTCATGAAAAAAAAGGAGAGCAACATAATTTTTAAATCTGCTGATTTTGAGGTTTAAGTCAAGTTGGGGTGGTCTGGTCTGGTAAAAGCTGAAAATAAGCGGGTCTTAATTGTGTAAACCACTGAGTAAAATAATTTTTTGGATCTTATTTGTCCGGGTAAAGATCAAGGCATGGGTTTAAGTGGACAACAATATCGGCAATTGCGGTTTTTGCGTTTATCTGAACTTTAAAATAATCTATATGTTTTTTAGATTAGTTTTCCGATTATGATTCCATTGCATAAATCTTTTTCAGGGACGAAAAAGGTTCAAGTGTGAGGATATTTTATGTGTTGCAAAACACATAGAGTTTTATCCCGTTTTTGTGTTGTTTTGTGCGTAAACTGTTAACGAATATAACTTGTTCTTGCATAAATATAAATGTTTTTGTATATGATAGGTCCCATGTTGAGGAGAACGAAAAAACGACTTTAATGAAGAAAGAATCAGCTCAAACGGGATTCGGATGAAGCCGGTATGCGCGTTTGAAGATAAACGAGTCAGAAAACGAAGAAACGAGCACCCAGGACCTGGCCGCGCTACGCGACCATGTGAGGCATCCATGCCCGCGCTATTCGATGTCCCACATGTACCATAGGCTGCCAAGAATGTTTAGGAATCAGCTACCCCATCTATTTTGTCTTCTAGTGGGCCTTGCGGGCTTGTTTTAACCTATTTTATATTAGGAAGGAGGTGTTTAAACATATATATAAATGGGTAATACCCTATGAACGATTTTAACATAATTCTTCCAGCCACCACACCTGCTCTATAGGAGAAACCAAGGAGGACAAGCTTACGGTTCTATCTTTTATCCTTCGGTCGTCAGTTTTGACTATTTTAACGTTTGTGAGTTCGTTTTTGGTTTTTAATCATTCAAACCTTTTGTAATCAGATTTATATGAACATGTTTATCATTTATATCTATTTTATCTATTGTTCATTGATTATGATTGGCTAAACCTCTTTGTTCTACCTAGGTTTGATGATTATTGTTAGGTTTTGATGAGTTTATTGGATTGTTTGACCAATATGACGTGAATTGCAATTGAAAGTTTGGTTTAATGATGAATTAGGTTGTGTTTAGTGGCTATGATTTTATTGGTTTTATTTCATAATCTCATACTTCGATTAATTGAATTGGTTTTGATTGATAATTGTATGTTCAATTCTTTACTTTGTGTTTAGAGTTTGATTGCGGTAGGATCAACCGTAGGGTTTGGTTGAGATTGTTAATTGATATAATTCAGCGGGTAAACACCTTCTTAGAGACCGAGAGGTGATAGGAAGTAAAGTCGTCTCATTGCTTTTACTTGTCAGGATTAGGATTGCGCGAGAGCGGGTTCGGTTCTTGTCGGGGTTTGGGTTTGTGAGCGATTAGTTGGTCTAGTTTATGTTAAACCAAATTGTTCCTCTATCCTTGGTTGCGTAGTATTCGTTTCCATTAGGGTCGTGTGTCGGTGACTCCGAGAGCAGAGTCGATATTAGAACACCTTAGCATTCGTTTCCCGGTTTGTTCTTAAAATCAATTAAGTGTAAGTTAGGGTTTGTTAGTGAGACCGAGAGGTGATCTAGCTCTCTTGAGCGAACCTTAGTTGTGTCATCCTTAGATACCGGTGTCGTGAGATCATTCAATTCATTAACTTGTTAGACCGTCAATTTGATTCTTACCTTGGTAGACGTTTTCTCCATTGTTAGTTAAGTTTCCCAGTTAGTTAAGTTTCGTAAGTGTTTCAGTTAGTCTTGTTAAGTGAAGTTAATTATTTTAGTTAAAATAATTTAAGTCAAGTAGTTTAATTTATTAAAATCAATTTAAAAAAATATTATTCTTAGGAAGGTCTAGTCTAGGGTTTAGTTTTCTTAGGCGTTCTCACGTGTCCTTGTGTTCGATACTCGGACTCCTTAGGTCTATACTACTTTCGACCGGTACACTTGACGGTTGTGTGTGGATTCATTAGGAGTTTCGTTATATAAATTTAAAGCTTAGTTGTGAGTTCCATAGAAATAGCATTCATTAGACACACATCACAGGGGCTCTGTCCGTTGGACCCTGCTAGGGGTTGTCGCCCCTAGAACCCCGCTGCCATGGGCGCTGCCCCCGGACCCTCGTTCGTTGTGGGTTATAATTAAGCTAGAAATATGATATGGATAATGATAGTAATTAATACGCGTAATTGTTATACATTTAGTCGCGAGCTAAGGAAAGGAATAACCATTAACGGTGAATGTAACCGAGTTCAGGTGAGTTTCTAGCCCCATTTCCTTGTCATGTTTTCGGAGCTATGTGCATACTTGATGTGATAGTTAATACACTTACCTTAAAGGGTAAGTGTATGCCATGTATGATTTATGTGATAGATATTATGATATGAATGTGAATGAAAGCTTTTCGGTATGTGAACGATCTTCGGATATTGCACGTATTGACAAGGAAGGTATGTATATGAAAGATGAATGTGTATTATATATGAGTATGTATAAACGATTAAAGAAAGTATATGTATGTTACGGGTATGTAAAGATAGAATGTACGAAGATGAAGAAGTAAGGGATCAGACCCTAATAATATCTGAGATAGAGAAGAAAGGGATCAGACCCTAATAATATCTGAGATAAAGAAGAAAGGGATCAGACCCTAATAATTTCTGAGATAGAGAAGAAAAGAAAGGGATCAGATCCTGATTATATCTGAGATAGACAAGAAAGGGATCAGACCCAAATAATATTTGAGATAGACAAGAAAGGGATCAGACCCTAATAATATCTTAGATAGACAAGGAAAGAGGGATCAGACCCTAATAATATGTGAGATAGAATGGACAATAATTATATAGTATGAAAGTAATAAAGTATGATCGTATCTATGAAATTATGTAACGAAAGTAAATTAGTAAGTAATTATTATGTATCTTCGAATGCATAATTGAAGGTAAGTATATGTATCGTATGATGTGTGATTAACTAGAACTCACTCAGCGTAGCTGACTTTTAGTATGCACGTAGGTGAGTAGGATGAGACAGCTGGCTTGAGCGGGACACATGGCAAAAGAATAAGGGTCTGACATCTGACGACGCATGATGTATTATATTTAATGTTTAATTTTGAAAGACAATAATGTTTTAAGACATGTTATGAATTACTATTGTAATCTTATGAAAGTTTTATATTCCGCGTAAAGTTTTAATTAACTCTGATATTTAGAACTGTGTTTATGAGTAAATCCAACGTCCAATGTAGGGCACCGGGAATGGGGCTATATAAAATTTAGTCAAATTGTCAACTATAACCCAAATACCGTCGTGACGGTTTCGAGTAGTCGGGAGCTTGAACACAAAATCCATTGAGATATCTACCATTTTCAGACAGGGATATGTGGTTGAACGAGCAAACCAGATAGTCGTTGGTGCTCGGCCTTAACTTTAGCACAAGTAAGGCACTTTCCCACATATAACGCGATGTCTTTCTTCATACCGGGCCACCAAAATATTGACTGTAGATCAAAATACATCTTATCCTCACTGGGATTAATGGAATATCGAGACTTATGAGCTTCGTGCATGATGAATGTGCGAAAGTCGTCACGATTAGGAACCCACAAACAATTGAGGTAATACAACAAACCATCGTGCTTAGTTTCAAGTTGATTATCGACACCACGGGACATTTCATCATACATATTACCCTGGGTGACAGAGACATGTTGGGCTTCAAAGATACATAGTTGAAGATCGGTTTGAACAGTCACGCTATGAAGCATACTTGATTTCACATGGGTCTTTTGACTAAGGCCACCGGCTACAACATTCGCTTTACCAGGGTGGTAACGAATTTCGCAGTCGTAGTCGCTAAGTAGTTCGGCACATCGTCGTTGCCACATTTTTATATCTTTTTGGTCGAAAATATGTTGAAGAATCTTATGGTCAGTGAATACCACGCACTTAGTTCCATAGAAGTAATATCTCCAAATTTTCAATGTGAATACAACAGCACCGAGTTCGAGGTCGTGCGTTGTATAATTCTTTTCATTAACCTTAAGTTGTCGTGAAGCATAAGCGATAACTTTACCTCGTTGCATATGGACGCAACCGAGGCCTTTATTGGAAGCTTCGCAATAGACAACAAAATCCTCATTGCCCTCGGGAAGTGCAAGGATCAGTGCATCGCAAAGCATGCGCTTAAGAGTTTGAAAGGCTTCATCTTGCTTTGACCCCCATTCATAAGGTTTATCCTTGTGAGTCAATGAGGTTAGGGGCAAAGCAATCTTGGAAAAATTAAGTATGAAGCAACGATAGTAACCCGCAAGTCCAAGAAATGAACGAACTTCGGTAGGAGTGGTTGGAGTTTTCCAATTCCTAATGGCTTCTATTTTGGAAGGGTCAACGTGGATACCCTTTCTGTTTACTATATGCCCTAAGAATGGAAGTTCTTTCAACCAGAACTCGCACTTTGAGAACTTAGCATAAAGTTGTTCCTAAATTAAGAGATCAAGGATGGAATGAAGATGTTTCTCGTTTTCGGCTTTGGACTTGTATTAAATAAGAATGTCGTCAATAAAAACAATCACGAACTTATCTAGGTAAGGTTTGCATATGCGGTTCATGAGATCCATAAATACCGCGGGTGCATTTGTTAGCCCAAAAGGCATAACCCTAAATTCTTAATGCCTATAACGAGTCCGAAAAGCGGTTTTGGGTATGTCATCTTCATGCACACGTAGTTGATGATAACCTGAACGAAGATAAATTTTTGAGAAGCATGAAGCTCCTTGGAGTTGATCAAAAAGATCAACAATGTGAGGCAAAGGATAACGATTCTTGATTGTGAGCTTGTTGAGCTCGCGGTAATAGATGCACATACGGAAGGATCCAACTTTCTTCTTGACGAAAAAATGGGTGCGCCCCAAGGAGATGAACTAGGGCGAATGAACCCTTTGTCCGAAAGTTCTTGTAGCTGATTAGACAACTCTGGCATCTCGGAAGGAGCAAGACGATAAGGAGCCCTAGCAATCGGGGTTGCACCAGACACGAGGTCAATTCAAAATTCAACTTCACGAGTAGGAGGAAGACTAGAAACATCCTCGAGAGACACTTCAGGATACTCACGAACAGCGGGAATGTCCTCAATTTTCCGTTCCTTCTTTTCTACAACATGAGCTACAAATGCTACATACTTCTTGCGTAAGTACGTTTGGGATTGAAAACAAATTATAATATTTGGGCTCGAGGGAGATGGCTTTTCACCAGAGACATGAAGGATTTGACCATTGGCAAGCGGAATACAGATGAACTTTTCGAAGCAAACAATTTTAGCACGTTGAACAGATAACTAGTCCATGCCTATGATGTCGAAACTTTTTAATTTCATAGGGACGAGGTCGATTGTGAACTTGTGGCCGTTTAGACTTAATTTTCAATTTTGAATAACCGAGTCAATTGTTATAGATTTACAATTAGCTACCTCAACAGAATACGGGTTCTTAAGCTTAGATCAGGATTTAGCAAGTAAAGGCTCAAATTCGAAAGACACAAAGCTCATATCGACACCGGTATCAAATTAAATGGTTGCAAAGTGGTCATTTACTAGAAACGTACCGTTCACCACATCGCCGTTTTGCTGAGCTTGATTGGTGTTAATCATAAAGGCACGCCCATGATTTTCTAGAGGAGCTTGAGCAGCTTGAACGATCTGACCACCTTGTGGTGCATGAGCTAAAATGGCAGGATGCGGCTGAACTTGAGCTTGGTTAGCCAACAATGGTTAAACATGTGGCTGATAAACTTGCTGGGTTTGGTACGTCTGAACATGCTACAGCGAAGCTGGAGCAAGCTGAAGTGTGTTCACATGTGCGAGTCATGGACACGCGTTGCGAAAGTTGGTTAGGATCACCACAATTATAGCAAGCTCGCATCTGATTAATGGGTTGAACATTTGGCACATGATGGGGGTTGGGTTGAGCGAACCTTGAAAGAGATATTGGTGCAATTGTGATCTCCCGACAAATGGCACTAAGGTTTCCAAAATGGTTACAACGATTGCATTGACGACACGCCATACTAGCTGAATGATGTCGCTGGCAACTGTTACACAAATGGTGAGGTCCGTTGTAGGGTTTCCTGAGTGGTGGGGCAAAGTTGGGTTGGGTTGCAGTTTGTTGGGTTAGCGCATAACTCTTGCGTTTCCTATGGTTTGAGGAATGAGAAGGCTTTGATGGCTCGAGTTTCGACTCTTTGGGTTCGGTAGAAGGTTTATCAGCAGGTTTCTTCGATTTCTTCAATGTCAAAGTCCTGGATTTAACATGATTATCAGTTACAGTTGCAGCAAGGTTAATCGCGTCACCTAGTTCCTTGGGAGCACTATTTAAGACACTATCTTAAATTTGTCTCGGTAGTCCCCGAATGTACTTATCTATGGCACGCGAAGTTGGGGTAACAATGTGAGGTACCAGCGCACTGAGTTCATTGAAATGAGGAGTGTAAGCTGCTTGCTCACCACTCTCTTGTTTGAGGTTCCAAAACTCAGCTTCCAAGTTCATAAGCTCACTTGGAGGGCAAAACTGCTTGGTCATCAGTTCTTTCAATTCGTTCCATGGCATAGCCATGGTAGCTTCGGCACCACGGGTTGTCTTTTCCTTCACCCACCAGGTAAGTGCCCCTGTTCAAAAACACTAGTAGCAAAGCGGGTTCACTTGGTATAGGGACACTCAATGTGGAGGAATTTTCTCTTCATTTGTTCGTACCACTGAAGTAGGGCAGTGTCACCTTTAGTCCTGTCAAACTCTGGGGGTTTTGTACTAGTGAAAGTCTTAAATGAACAGTCAGATGCTTTAGGCTTGCTTGAATTAGAGGTGATGTTTGCAAAAAGATTATGGTGAATTTGGGTCATCATGTCGGGAAGGACCGCAGCCAGTTGTTTGGTGATCTAAGCGGTCAACTTGCGGCTAGAGGTTACGGAAGAACAATGCTTGTTGAAAAGGAGAGACATTCTGCGAAAAATGGTGAAGAAAATCATGAGACTCGGAATAGGGTGTGGTATAGAAACCATTGTTAAAGTTTGCTTTAAAAGAAATAAATAAATAAACATAAATAAAAAAATAATCATAACAATGTTAATAAATATTATGTGAAACTTTAGAGTTTTCATGAACCACTATGGACTCTTATTTTGAAAAAATCAAAGGAGCTCGAAATCAAATCGAACCGAAAGCTAGGTATTTGTGTACAGACTTCCAGTTAAAACACATTGTAAAACATAGAGGTCGGAGTCACACGTCGCATGAACCACCATGACTTGCGTGACATCCTTAGGAGTGCAACCATATTCTTTTCACAAAGAGAACATGGTCACGTTAAAAACTTAAAGTTGTGGTTCAAATGGCATTGAAAGTGATATGCTTTGGCCTAATAGAGTTCATGCCATTTCCAAACTCTCCACGTAGGCAACCGAGTCCCGCGTCTGAGTGGGATTTATACGCATTGCTATCCTTAGGTTTCAATAAACTTGGTGTCAAGAGTTTCAGAAAACAAGCATGTCCCCCTTACAGTTACCACATACCCACCATATAGGACTATCTTTAAGAAGAAGAAATATCGGAACACCACAATAAACATCGATTATTGAAAATGTTTGAAAAATCTTTCTTTTTAGGCATAAACCCTTGGACTTGTTTGTGCTTTGTGTACATGACGCGCAAATAAACTGACAACAAAGTATTAAGCAAGTGCATTGAACAATCACATAAGGCACACATAATTTTTATTTACGCAACCTAAGCAATTACGCAAATAAACTATAACTAACTAGAACACTACGTCTAATGTACTATCTTATAGTCACGGCTCTGATACCAATATGTAACACCCCGGCTAAAGCGAAATACGCCCGGGTGTGAAGTACAAATTGTTCAAAACACATGTGACACTATTAAGTTAGAACATTATCGTCAATTCATTCAAAGGCATCAAGTACACAAGTTGTTTCAAATAAGGAAATTACAATGAAAATAAATGTTCCATTATTATTTAAAATATTCTAGGTCTAGTGTCTTCATCCGTTTCATCCTCTAATAATTGTACCTGTAACATATATATAAATAATGTCAACTAACTTAATAGTTGGTGAGTTCACACAGTTTAAATACTACATAAACACCATACAATTCCATGAAAACTTGTGAAAAACAAGTAAGGGTTCTTTACACTCGAATCAAATGTCCTGAGTGTAAAAATAAATGAAGGTCTTTTCTAGTTGGGATTTTGCACCAACATACTCAAATCGGGGTCCCTCTTCCACTCGAAACACGGTCCTGAGTGCAAACCGGGGGGGCGTATGATCATACTTATCGAAGAAATCCATGCACGTAATATTTGAGTAAGTAACAAGTAAACACACAAGTCCATGTAACGAATTGTAGTTTGTAAATAATGAATAAACAAAATTAAATTATTGATAGGATATATATGCTACCCCCAAAATAGTTAAAAAGGGTAAAAATAGGGTGTGAGAAACTCACCTTTGAAATTGGAAGGACAACTTGTAAACAAATCGAGAAGCGCGTTATATGAAACCAAAAGTTCGAATCTCACTAGCTAAAATAATAAGAAAACGAGAATTACTAACTAATGGAATAGCATGTCGGTCTTATGGTTCTTATTTCTTTATTGTTTGTATATATACTTTTGCACATTCAAACATATTTGTTATTATAATTTTATTTATATATTGAATATTAAATTTGAATATAATAATACTTACGGGATTTTAGCATTACCAGTATATTTTAGTATAACGTTTGACGGTTTAGTTTCAATAAAGTGATAACGATATTATATTATATATATCCATATTTATATATATTTTACGAGTTTTAACAACGGTTCGGGTTTGTAAAAGGTTAGGTTTTGGATGTAAACGATTGAAAACAATCTAAAATAATTTGTATTTAACTTAATAATGATTTTATTTATTTTATAATGATTTATAAACATATATTTGATTTATTAAAGCTATTAGAATGGTTTGTAAAAAAATATGAAATGGATCTGCAGTGACCCGGGTTTGAACCCGAGTCTTCATGACCACAACAAACACAATTAACCACTGGACCAAACCTGATTTGTGTTTAGAAGATGGAAACTAATTATTTTAACCTAACTTTCAACTTCATCATCTTCCTCTTAACCCTAGAAGTTCAATTCGTTTAATCTATTGATTGTTTGCCTGATTTATGTTAGGGGTTTTGCTAGACGCTTAAAAACAATGAGAATACATATCTTACTCACTTGATTTGGTGCCGGAATGATGGTAAACGAAGCTAGGCCGGATTCATACTTGGATGAACAATTTGATAATGTCAGAGAGTTTGTTGGCGTAATATTATGTTTGTAGCAGACTTAGATGATAAATAAGGTTATTTTTATGTGTTAAATTGTGTGGTTTGATGTTTATTACGAGCTATTAAAGTTTTGATTGTAATCCGATCGGTTTAGATTAATTACGGGTTTATTAGGTTGTTAATAATGAAATAAATCACGAAATAAAGTTTATAATTAGTGGAGACGACGTTTGGGGTGATTAACAGATCAAAACGAACCATATTATGTTGTTCTATATGTCGCCGGCGCCGGAATCCGGTCGCCTCAAAAACGCGAAGGGGACGGGGGGGGGGGGGGGGTTGGGCTGGTCGATATTATTATTATTATTATTATTATTATTATTATTATTGTAAATTAAATTTACATTTTGGCTCCTGTACTTCATAAATATATAAAAACTAATTTTAAATTTTATTTATTATTTAACCCTTGAACTTTATAGTTGTACATACTTGATTAAATCTTGGTATAATGTAATATCTTTAGATTGTTTATGTTTTATACCCGATAGTTTGGAGATTGATTATTTTATAAAATGTTAAGGCTCGGAGATTCATTAATCGAACAATACGAACTTTAAATCATTGAACATGATATAAATTGATAACTTTCGAAAACAAGTACATTGAAATGACAAAATGGTTCGGTTCAACAAAAACAAATACAAATACGAATACGAAAAATTGACAAATGTCACAACAAGGATGGGGCATTCAAATAAGTCCTAAAGACTCTGAATGTAAGGAATGTAAGTCCGGATGGCTTGTAAGTCCAACGTTCAACTTTAAAGCTTAAATTTTTGGCTGGTTATATATAAAAATCTTTCGATCAAGCACTACGGGGTTGTAGTCAAATTGGGGTGATCTGGGAAAACCCAATACGCTTTGAGAAGATATAGGAGGCATCACAGGTCTCTGAGTGATGTCCATCTAAGATTTATGCCAAATTGAACATAACCCGTATCATTGATGCATTGAAAATCATGCTAAGTCTATTATACATGCTATCAACCTGTCTCTTTATTTTATAATAATGTTGAACATGAATAACTGTGAAAGCAACCTAATCAATAAAATTCCATGTTCGGATCTTTTCTTAAGAGGTTGCGTGTTTATCGAAACTGAAATCTGATCTCAAAAATTTTTTAAATTACAGGAAGACCGTGTGATTAAATTTTTTTTGTATCAATTTTTAATTTTATTTTTCTTTTACCTCTTAATCACTCTTGTCAAAACGGATGCTATAAGGGATCATTAAAAAAACCATGGATCAAGCCCATGTTGGGTATAGAAGTTGTTTTCAGCCCATTTGGTCCATTAAAGATTGGTTTGAATTTGATAAACTGGTCTTGGTTCATAAGTTGTTTTCAGCCCATCATGGTTTTCGGCCCAATTTTAAAGTTTTAAAATATAAAAGAGATTTATCTGCATTATTGGTTTTATTATTTTGAATCTCAAATATGAAAACTCTCTCTAAGCCGAAAACCCTTGATATTCTGAGTCATCTAGTCTTTCAATCTTTCTTTCTTCAAGATTTTACGTGATTAACGTTGACATATAGGTAAATGAAAGCTTGAAAAGGGGTTTTTCGGTTCACTGTGGATGTCATCTGGACCGGACTGACAGATTATTGTTAATCTTGTTATGAGTACTGCTTAGGATAGAGGTTATAATGTTGTGAGTTGTATGTTTAACATGTTATGAGTGATTAAAGCTGATTAAAGTTGTAGGTATCAATATCAATGGTGGTTTAGAGAAGATGATTCATATTTTGAGAAGAAACCCAAGCGTTTTCCTAGCCGAGACCTAAGGATCCAGGATTCTCGGATGTTTGACCGAAAACCTTTGGTCAAACAGAGAAATCCTTGGTTCATCTGAAATATCAAGGGTTCTCGGTTGACCATTTGACCGAGAACCCACGCTGAGTGACCGAGAACTCATGTTCTCGGTGAATTTGGACTTTATTGAACTTTGTTGGATAGAGAACTCAGCTTTGGGTCCGAAAACTTATTATTTGGAAAGAAAACTCAATTTTGGACCGAAAACTTATTATTTTATACTAAAATTGACATCAATTATATTTAATGACCAATATTATCTAATTTTTCATTATTGGTCCCAGTTCTTCAACCAAATTGTCATTTATCTTGAGTGACTAGACAGTTAAGTGAATGTTTAATTAACTTGACTCGTTTGTTGCAGTCATGGCTATCAAGCACCATTGAAGTTTATAGATACTCACAATATTGTTGAATGCTTATATGATCCACCTCTTGTACATAAAGAATTCAAGTCCATGATAGTGGGGCTCAACACGTGCAGGATTTCTCACGATATATAAGAAACTCCTGTTATTTGAAAAAAAGATGGTGATAGAATTCTGGAACAACGCCTCCATTAATCAACGTGGTGCTGGGGAGTCGTAACAATTGACTCAGAGATTCAAAAGAAGCCTGTGGTCATTTCAGAGGCCATTATTCATGAAGTTCTACTATTCAGTGATCAACCCGACTATCCAACTAAATACCCCACTGATGCCATTGCTGAAGTCGCATTAGAATGGGATATGAAGGATCTTACCCTCCATCCATCAAGAGACTTTTCCATCCTTACCGGGGTGCGACATTGATTGTATCATAGCTTAGAAGACACTAAGTAAAATACACGTGTCAATATCTAAATTATTCATTCATATATCATATTTCAAAGCAACAAACATTTTCTCAAAAATACCGTTACAATAGATATTCAAAACATAAATAACTTAAAGCAAATGTGTTCTTCAGCAACCTAAGGTATCAACTAACTTCAATACTTGATACATCCAATAAAGCTACCTGCGTCATGCGTGAATATATATTTTTGTTAACATAACGTTGAGCAAGTAAACCACCGTTTTTGAGTATATATAATAATAAAAGGACAATTCCATGCAATAATCGTACATTACTACTACTAGTAAACAATAAATAAAAGTTGTATTTTCAAACAAATCGCATTGATATCGGTTTACTTAGACGGCGTATGATCATACTAACGAGGATGAGGATGAGGATGAGGATGAGATACCAACCAACATAAAATAAACACATAGTCATATTCGCACATAACAACTAATCGAGAAATTACAATTATACATATAACGGAATCGTAGTGAAAATAATAAGTTGATTTTGAACGCATAACGCCACCAAAATAGAAAAGCGGTAAAATGGGGATGTGCATTTACTTTCCTTATAGAGTAGGATAACGAGATATTAAAAGAAAAGGCTATGATGGAAAAACGGTCAAACTCCTCGAGGTTCACCGACAAATATTCCTAGATGTTAATAACAAGAATTAAATATAATCGTAGCGAAATACTAATATTTATGACGGGTTTTGAGATTTGATAAAATATTATTAGGTCCATTTTCGTTAATTATAAGGGTATTTATTAATGTTATTGTTGTCGTTATTATCCTTATTATTATTAATAATAATAATAATTGTGATAATAATGATAATAATTAATAAGTAATAATAGTGATAATTCAGTGTTTTAAAAACTGGTTCAAACCGGCCGGTTGAACCGGTTAAACCGGATTTCGTACAGTAGACCGGTATTTTGAGTCCGGTACTTTTGACCGGTTTGCTAGAACATCGTACCGGCGGTTTTTGTCTAAAATACCAGTTTTTACCGGTAAAACGGTTTTAATCGCGAGAAATTTTTGATATTTGCGGCCCATATTTTTTTAAAAATTACTTTTAACCCAACAATTAACATTCAAACGTGTAAATTTCGGACTATTTTTTTAGAATCTAGTGCTTTTGCATTATTTTTTTAATCTGGATTAACTTTTTGGATTATTTTTATGTTATATGAATCATTTAGTTTTTGGTTATTTTTGAATTGAAGTTATATTTATTGGAAATTATATGGTAAACTATCACTTATAATAATAATAATAATAATAATAATAATAATAATAATAATAATAATAATAATAATAATAATAATAATAATAATAAAAATAATAATAATAATTGTAATAATAATACTAAATACTAATGGTAACAATAAAAGTTAACAAAACCGGTTTTAGGATGACGGGAAAATGGCTCAATGTGTCGATTTATAATATTTAAATGTTTAATTGTGTAGGGGGTATTTGATATTAAAAGAACAAACCCTTAAATAAAGTTAACAAAAGAAAAAGGAAAACAAAAGCCCAAAACCGGCTAGGCCGGATTCGAACCCGCGACCCAGCCTATGTTATTTAGTGGACCAGCCAATTGAGCCAACATGGCTAGTTGTTAAATATTGCAGATTTGAAAAATATAAAGGAGGTTTAAAGGAACATGAACCCTAGATTATCCAATTGGATAATCTGGTCCATGTTTGATCAAACAAGTTTATGGCTATTGATCTATGATAAATCGCGATTCTAGCCGTACCTTTTAATTGAATTATAACATTTGGTAAGATGGTGAAATTGCTCAAAAGAGTTGCTGCCAAAGGTAGGTTAATTTAAGTGACGAGATGTGATTGTAAACGGAATTGAGTTTAGGGGAATCGTTGGCGACAAGGAGGAGGAGGTTTTTGCAAGTTCAATAGATTCATAACGCAAGGATTATATAAGATCACGAGTTAGGGTTTGTTTGGGGCTTAACATAGTTAATTGATCAAATTACGGACTAATAAACACGCTTTTACTATAATTGGATGTCGGTTACGCGTTTATTCGGTGGAATATGCCAATTGCCTAACTTAATTGATCATAACGAGCGGGAATTTGAAGGTTTTTAATGGTTTGGGGGCGCCGGGTCGGGTTTTGGGGTGGGTTATGATTATTATTATTTTTTTTATTATATATAATATATTATTTTATAATAACATAATTTACATAACAGCCCGTGGAGTTTGTAGATGGAAATGAGAATGGGTTAAAGTTCGAGTTTGGGTGAAAATTGCAAATTCTTGTAAGTTTGAATATTTAAAATATTAAATAATAAATCTAAAACAATAAAAATACTCAATAAATGTGTCAGTTTATTAAATGAGTGACCCAAACCCGTAAACGGGTCGGGTAAAATTACAAGAATATAAAAATGAAAACCCGAAATGTTACAGCATTCACTACTTCAGAAAATTTCGTCTCGAAATTAGAAATTAAGTCATGACAAAGAGGTGCAGGTACTTGGACTCCATTTTGTCTTTACGTTCCCAAGTGAACTCGGAACCACGTTTAGATTCCCAACGAACTTTGACAAGCGGAATACGGCTACGATTCATCAATTCGATTTCAGCAGGCTTCTCGATAACGCACATAGATTCATCAACTCAGACTTCGTCAGGGGTATGTGGAGATTCCCCTCAGCTAAGCATTTCTTGAGATTGGAACCATGAAAAGTTGGATGAACATTGCAAAGCTCATCGGGTAGATCGAGACGATAAGCAACTCTACCAACCCTTTCAATGATCTCAAACGGTCCAACAAAACGAGGGGATAGTTTATTCCTTTTGTCAAAACGAACTACCCCTTTCCAAGGAGATACTTTTAGGAGAACTCAATCACCAAGATTGAACTCGAGTGGTTTACGGCGCTTATCGGCGTAGCTCTTTTGACGGCTACGAGCGGCAAGAAGATTTTTACGAATGAGAGCGATTCGATCCGAAGTTTCTTGAACAAGCTCGGGACCGGTGATTTGCGATTCACCAACCTCGTTCCAACAAATCGGGGAACGGAATTTTCGGCCATAGAGAGCTTCAAAAGGTGTCATGCCAATACTAGTGTGAAAACTATTATTGTAGGAAAACTCTAGAAGTGGTAAGTGAGTATCCCAGTTTCCACCAAAGTCTATTATGCAAGAGCGGAGCATATCTTTGAGAGTTTGGATCGTTCTCTCAGATTGACGATCGGTTTGCGGGTGATAAGTGGTGCTTAGATCAATACGAGTACCCTAGGCGGTGTGCAACGATTTCCAAAAATGAGAGGTAAACCTACCATCACGATCGGAGATAATGGTCAACGGCATTCCATGGCGGAAAATGATGTTCTTGACATAGAGACGGGCTAATTCTCTTATGGAGAACTTCTCACCAAACGGTATGAAATGAGCCGACTTGGTCAAACGATAACAATCACCCAAATACTATCATTGAGACTTTGAGTAGTGGGGAGTTTGGTAACGAAATCCATGGCTATGTCTTCCCATTTCCAAACGGGGATCCGAGGTTGCTTGAGCAAACCAAACAGCTTTTGATGCTCGGCATTAACCTTAGAGAAAGTGAGGCATTTTGATACATATACCACAATATATTTCTTCATTCCCGACCACCAAAACATGGAACGAAGGTCGGCATGCATTTTATCCGCACCGGGATGCATAGAGTATCGTGACTTATGAGCTTCATCGAGGATGAACATGCGAAGACCGTCATGATCGGGAACCCATAAACGGTCCAAGTAATAGAGTAAGCCATTACGTTTGGTTTCAAGTTGGAGTTCGGCGCCACACGATATCTCGTCGTGTAAGTTGCCCTCGGTGACGGAGACGTGTTGTGCGTCGAAGATGCGGTATTGGAGGTCAGATTGGATGGTAACGCAATGGATCAAGACGGATTTAACTTGACTCTTAAGACTACGAGCATCGGCCACGACATTATCTTTCCCGGGGTGGTAGCGAATTTCGCAATAGTAATCGCTTAACAATTCGGCCTATCGTCTTTGTCTCATATTGAGGTCTTTTTGGTTGAAAATGTGTTGTAAACTTTTATGGTCGGTGAAGACCACACATTTCGTGCCGAAAAGGTAGTGTCTCCAAATTTTCAAGGCGAACACGACTACACCAAGTTCAAGGTCATGAGTCGTGTAATTTTTCTTGTGCACCTTGAGTTGATGCGAAGCGTAAGCAATGACCTTGTCCCGTTGCATAAGAACACAACCAAGACCTTGAATAGAAGCGTCACAAAAGACAACAAAATCGTCATTGCCCTCGGGAAGAGAAAGGATTGGAGCAATGCAAAGCATGTCCTTAAGAGTTTGAAACACTTCCTCTTGTTCGGAACCCCATTCGTAAACTTTCTCTTTGTGGGTTAGTGCGGTAAGGGGTGAAGCAATCTTCGAAAAGTTGTGGATAAAACGACGGTAATACCCCGCTAAACCAAGAAATGAACGAACCTCCGTTGGAGAGGATGGGGTCAACCAATTTTTAACGGCCTCAATTTTAGAAGGATCAATGTGAATACCCTTGTCATTAACAATGTGGCCCAAGAATTGAACTTGCTTTAGCCAAATTTCACATTTGGAGAACTTATTGTAAAGTTGTTCCTTTCGTAACAAGTCGAGAATGGCACGCAAATGTTCTTCATGTTCGGTCTCGGATTTATAGTAAATTAAGATATCGTCGATGAAAACAATCTCAAACTTGTCGAGGTAGGGTTTACAAACACGATTCATAAGGTCTATGAAAACGGCGGGAGCATTAGTCAACCCAAAAGGCATAACTCGGAACTCAAAGTGGCCATAACGAGTACGGAAGGCGGTCTTGGGTATGTCATCTTCGTGGACACGAAGTTGGTGATAACCCGAACGGAGATCAATCTTAGAGAAACATGCGGCTCCTTGGAATTGATCAAAAAGATCATCAATACGCAGAAGGTGATAACGATTCTTGATAGTAAGCTTGTAGAGCTCACGATAATCGATGCACATACGAAGAGTACCATCTTTCTTCTTAACAAACAAGACAGGTGCGCCCCATGGAGACGAACTCGGGCGAACGAAACCCTTTTCTGTGAGTTCCTGGATTTGGTTAGAGAGTTATTGCATCTCAGAATGTGCAAGATGGTAAAGTGCTTTGGCTACGGGGTTTGCTCTGGGTACAAGATCAATACGGAACTCCACTTGACGAATAGGAGGGAGTTCGGAAATTTCGTTGGGAAAGACTTCGGGGAAGTCGCGGACAATCAGGATGTCGGAAAGTTTCTTTTCTTCATCAGATTTTGTGGTGACGTGGGCTAAGAAGGTGACATACTTCTTGCGTAAGTAACGTTGGCCTTCGAGGCATGACATGAGGTTTAGCTTTGAGAAGGGTCTTTCTCCACGAACGTTTAGAATCACTACTCCATCGATAGGGATTCGAATAAGTTTCTCGAAACATAAAATTTCGGCATGGTGGAGAGAGAGCCAATCCATACCAAGTATAACGTCGAAGCTACCCATTTGCATAGGGATAAGGTCGATAGAGAATTTTTGCCCATTCAGAGTAATCATGCAACTCCGAATGACGGAGTCAATAGTGATCGAACTACCATTGGCTATCTCTACCGTGAAGGTCTTAGATTATTTACTACGGGGCACATAAAGTGTATTTAAAATCAAAGGAAATAAAGCTCCTATCGGCTCATGAATCAAAAATTACTGAAGCATGGTCCTTATTAACTAGAAACATACCGTTCACCACATTATTCGAGTTTCAAGCTTGATGAGCATTGATGGTGAAAGCTTGTCCTTGAGTTCCTCGAGGTTCTTGGGTTTACGAATTCGAAGCTTGAGGGGTTGGAGCTTGATAGGCTTGCATGACCATGGTTTGGGCTTGAAGAGTTGGAGGAGCCATGAGTTGGGGTATTTGGGGTTAATAAACTTTCACTTGATAGGCTTGGGAGGTGTAGTTGGGTTGTGGTGCAACATAGGCTTGGTGAACTTTGGCGAGTCGAGGACACGCGTTGCGAAGGTGATTTGGGTCACCGCAGTTGTAGCAAGCCCTAACGGGGTTAATGATTGGAGCACGAGGGATGGCTCGGTAGGGTTGGTTTGTCAATGAAAACCGCGGTGTAGCGGCTTGCACACGAGGTTCTTCTCGACAATATTGGGTGAGGTGGTCGAACCGGTGGCAATTGGTGCACACCCGTCAAGTGGCTTAGGCCGGGTGGTGGAGTTGGAAAGTGTTGCAATATGGGTGTGGGCCGGTGTAGGGCTTCTTGTTTGTAGGGGCTTGTTGGGCTTGTGGTTGGGCTAAGACATAATTTTGGGAGTTGGGCTTTCTCTTTTTGTTGCGGTAGTGGGATAAGTTGTTGTGGTTGTTATTCTTGGAGGATTCAGGCTTAGAGGATTCTGGTTTAGATTCCTTAGTGGGCTCAGGTGTGGGCTTATCATTGGGCTTCTTAGAACTCTTCAGTGTCAATGTCCCGGCCTTAACGTGGTTCTTGGTGAGGGTACCAGCTAGGGTGATGGCATCATGGAGGGTTTAAGGGTCACGACTTACGACGGAATCTTGGATTTGCTCAGGCAAACCCGAGATGTACTTGTCGATTGCACGTTCAAGGGGAGTGACCATGTGTGGGATGAGAAGGCTCAGTTCATGGAAATGGTCGTTGTAGATGGTGTCATTACCACTTTCTTTTTTCAAATTCCAAAATTCCTCTTCCAACTTCCGAAGTTCATGCTTCGAGCAGAACTTCTTGAGCATGAGTTTCTTGAGGTCATCCAATGGAAAGGCCATGGAAACCTCGGCGCCAAGCGTGCGCTTCTCACCGTTCCACCAATTAAGGGCATTCTTCTTGAGTACGCTCAAGGCGTAAGTGGTTTTCTTGTCCTCGGGACATTCACAATGGAGGAACACACTCTCCATTTCTTCGAACCATTGGAGGAGAATGGTAGTAGAAGAATTCACAGTTTGCAATTGAGAGATGATCGTTGGGAGGTCTTCCACGATGCCCTTAGCAATGCGAGTTGACATGTTGCGGCCAGAGTTGCTGGTGCGACGGTTACGGTTGAGGAGGCGAGAAGACATACTGCAAAGGTAAAAGGTGTAAAGTTTGTGAGACTCGGGTGAATGTTGTAAGTATAAATGATTGACGAAATATAGTAATCGTGCATTGAGGTTGGGATGTGTTTGAGGTTGAGAATTTCATTACCTATGAGACTTGATTATATAACATTTTATCATCTTTAACATTTTGAGAAAAATCAATATATAATAACAACATAACTTAAATCAGAATACATTGGTTCATTTGTTGGTTAGGGCTTCATGAACCACCATGGGTCCTTCCAACAAATGAAAAATATCGAACACCAAATAAACAAAATCAATCGAAAATCGAATTTGAGGGGGTGTTGAGGTATATGGTTGAAGTAGTTCAGGAACCACCCCATTGTACATACATCATCCATCCGTTCAACAAAACACAATACGGAAAAACCGACTTTCGCCATGAATCACCGTGAATTTGGTTATAAATTTAAGGATGTGATCATCACATGACCACGTTTGATACAATAAGGGTAGTAGATTCGGGTACGTTTGGTGTGATATGCTTTGGCCAAATAAGTTCCACATCCTTACCGAACACTCCAAGAAGGCAACAGGTCTCGCGGTTGATTGAGATTTATGCCCATTGCACTTCCTTAGGCTCGCAAGACTTTGTGTCAAGGGTTCGGTAAACAAGTGTGTCCCTCTTACAGTTACTACATATCCGTCCCACGAATCATCCTCAATGAGAGGGGAGTAAAAAGGTGGGATTTCTTAAGGAATTTCCCGAATAAAAATCGTCCTAGAGTTTAAAAAAAATATTTGTTTTTTTTAGAGTGAGGCATAGCCTCGGAATAAGTGTGCGCTTTTGTGTACAATTGTATATGATAAACAATTTAAATATGCTAAGTTATGTACAAAAATTTAAACAAGTAGGGTGCACATATAGGAACACGTATGGGGATCCTAAGCATGCTACTAGGTCGTTACGTCTAACCTCCTATCTTAAAGCCTTCGGATCTGATAACAATCTGTCTCACCCCAACCCTTTAGGTCAACACTTGATTTTTGACCATCCAGAGTTGTGATAGTAACCTCTTTGATTCCGTTGAGTGAATCATTTGTTTGATACCAATTTCTAACTCCATCTTGGAATAAGAATTTGGCAGAATCATCTAAGTTTTGAGAGCCTTGTGATGAGTTTTGATCAACAACTGATTTTTAGTCACTCAATTCATAAAATGAAATTGGTTTAAACCCTTGTGATGCATTAGTTGTTTTATACTAGTTTCCCATCTCATCTTGATTAGCAAGATTTAGTGGAACAACATTTGGTAAAACAAGTGATGGAACTTGGTTTTGAAATATTGCTTCCTCCTCAAGTTCATCAACACAAATGAAAGGGTAATATAAGTATAATTCTGATATGGCTAAGCATGATTATATCATATACCAAATTTCACATTATTGCTTGATTCCTTACTTAGTAACATTTGAAATCTTTTGCTTGGTTCAATCCATTTTCCATAGTTTGCTTGAGTTTCTTCTAATGTTTTATTGCATTCATTATGTTTTTAACAAGTTTTCTGAATATGCATTTTTATTTGACAAAACATGTTTTAATTTCAAAATTTTCTTTTTTTTCTCATTTAAGTTGACCTTCGTGTCATCTTTGGATATTGAAATTGTTGACTCAAACTTAGCTACTTGTTTTTATCAGTCTAATGTTTGCAA